>NC_069398.1:23190000-23493030 GCF_027475565.1 Acinonyx jubatus
TAGCGGTGACAACACACACTGTGTCATTACAAAGACAATTGATCATAAACATGGTTCGTGTTACAAAGGAAATCTGGGGCTTGATGTGATAAAAGAAAAAAGAAAAAAAAGCACAAGACAACACTGATACTTATCCGGTTAACCTAAAACAGTGAATTCTGTGGTGAAACCTGGTCCTACCTAGGCACAGATACAAATGAAAATAATCTGCTTTATTTGCTATGAAAAATTTGAAGTATTAGTCTTGATTTCTGTAAGTCTGGAATATCTAAAATAATAACTGAACCCACAGGAGGCAGAATATGGAAACACAATTACTATAATATACATGTGGATGTTTCATTCCCCGAGACCATGAGAATAATATTTAATCTCTAGAATAGGAAAATCTCATACATCAGTTCAACATTTATTGGTTACCAGGTGCTTATGATAGGCCCTGGGGATAAACTGATAAATAGAAGACTCCTGCCTCTCAAGAGCAGGCACTGCAGTGGGGGGAAACAATTAACCAACAGGAATCCTAATAGGACTAAAACCTGTAAATTGAGCTTTCCTTAACTACCTACAAATCTATTCTACTGCATAGTACCTTTATGCAGCCACAGAGCACCCTCTCACTTCTGAGGAAGCACATGCACACACACACATACAGACGCTCCCTCTGTCTCTGTCTCTGTGTCTCTCTTGGCCAACGGCGAATAATGGAAAAATGAATTATTATCATGCCAAAAACTAGCTTTGTTACCTGATCCACTTTTTTCATGGAATTTTAAAGACAATGAGCTCCTGCAGGGAATAGACCATGTCTCTCTATACCTGCAGCTCCACTAAAAATATCTAGGCAAGCAAACTGGCGTTAACAATGTGGGAATACAGAAGTGAGGCCTCCAGGGTAAGACACTGAGCATAAATTTCCCCTAAAGACATCCAAAAATATGTAAATACACACACACACACACACAGACACGCACACGCACACACACACACACACACACACACACACACACACACACACATATATACATTTATAATTCTGAAGATATGAACCAAGGATAAAACATTTCTGAGCGTACAAATTGTAATATATTCTTCTTTGGGGTCTGGAGTGCCACCATCCAGCATCCATTAGGATACGATGTTAAAAAAGAATCAAAACTTAAAAGAGGAAAAATAATTGGCGTTATTTGAAAACATTCTGTATATGCGTGGACATACATGTACATGTATCAAACAGCCAGCATTATACAGGGACCAGGAAGTAGAAAGAATGTGTGCATGTGTGTGCGTAAGCGCGCGTGTGTGCGTGGGAGCATGGAGTAGAAAGAATTTCAGCAATTATTTTGTCCAGTTCCCTCATTTTTTCTGAGAAAACTGGTGCTACAAGAGGTTTATTTGTTGCTCAAGAGCTAACAGCAAACAGGTAGCAGAATAGAAATAAGCAGAGCTTTTTTCACATATAATCAATGTGTATAAGGGACCGTGCATATGCGTACACACACACACAAAGCACCTGGCGCATGGAAGAGTATTTAATGAACAGCAGTAATGTGATACATTCAATTTATTCTTGATATCAGCCATCACTATCACTGTGCATGCTGAATGCAAAGAAGACAGCTTCTTAAACCTTTTTCCTAAGAGTACAATAATGATTATCTGAGCTTTGGACTTGCTGTCACTGTACCATTTCTGACCTTAAAAGATAACACAGGCAGGTGCACATTCCCGGGACCTGAACTACTGAGCCTGCTCTCAATGAAGGCCCACAAAAAGTTTGCCTATCTGTGTGAGTCTTGATGGGAAAAGGCAGTCTGCTTCTATTTGCTGATTTCAACTTATTCCTTTAAAATGAAAATAAATACATGAGCATGATGTTTTATTTAAGAACCTAATTCCAGACACATCAATGCATTAATACATGTCCCTATAGATGCTGCCATTACTGATCAAATCTGAATTATTTTCACTCTGCTGCTGCAACCAGATATCCAGATGCCTAGAGAATAACGCAGCACGAGGGGGTTTCGAGGTGACATGCTCTGAATCCTTCCTGTGCCACGTGAAATTTAATTATGTCCATTGTTTTTATTACTCAAAATACACTGACAGTCCATCTACTCAGCAAGAAATTCCCCCCTAGTTTATTCAGTATGGCTTTTATGCTAAGAGAAAGAAGGCATGGGTGGGGGGGGGTACAGCTCCCTTCTCCCCCCACAAGGAGCCAGGAGGCCGCTGAAGCCCAGTTGATTTCCCCAGCCCAATTATTTCATTGTGCTCTCTCCTCCTCAACAGCACTCTTTACCTAGGGACACAGTCTGCCTAAACACCACACACTTAATGGAGTCCCCGAAGCTGTCTCAATTTCATCGCTTCTAACTAATAGGCTGTGATACTTTCTCCCCAAACAGATCAAGCTCTTCTCTCACTGCACATCCTCCTCCTACAGAAAAGAAAAGGGTGGGGGACCACTCCGATGAAAGAGAGCACTCATTCCCGCTGCTGCACCTTCATTATTGCCTAATACCGCCTTCCTTCAGGGCACAACAACCTCCCTTAATCCAATCTTGAAGCTTCTTTTTCCAGATAATGACAATAATAGGTGTTTCCTTATTACTGTTAGTAGTAAAACTGAACAGCAGGAATCTACACACTTCGCAGTAGTTAATAGGCAGACAAGCCAAGTTTTGCTTTCCTTGAAAGACCTCTAAAATTGATTGCCCAGGGAATATTTTAGGAATGAGAGAGAAAATAAGGAGGGAAGAAGAAAATGCAGCTTTCCTGAAACTCATAAAGTTTTTGGGATGTATTTCCAAAGAAAATTTCAAAATTCTCCCATTTTCTACCACCATTCACAAGTACGTTTCATGATAGTATTAAAAGGGTCGTTCCTATTCTGACTTGTACTGATGTCTTGAAAAGGAGTCTGATTTCCAGAGGTAGGCATCACTGTATCAAAGGCCTCACTTTGTCTCCCCGAGGAGAGATAGCATTTATGTTTTTCTTAATCCCTAGCACCTATGTTACTGTGTCTTACTAAAATGTCCCCATTCAATAACGTAAGCATTTGGGGGAAGGACTTTGGAAAGAGTCTACTTAATTTCTTTCAAGATTAATTTCGTTGAAAAGGCTACACTTACTTTAAGACAGCATTCCTGCCATCTTCCAGGGTCACACAGGTGAAGATTTCAGGAAAAACTACCCAGAAACCTAGTTCCAAAGGCAGGCTGAAGAATTACTATAGCTATTTCCTGAAATGTGACACTTCCCTGTCCCCCAGGGAAAATTTCTGTGAGGCCAGAGATAAGGCCTCTTTTGTCATGTGGGTGAGAACAGAAATGGTTAATTCAAATATCTCTTATACCTTGCTAGAACTCAGCAGCAAGAACTTCTTAAACTAAGACACAGCAGTAACATTTAATTGCATTTGACGTTTAGCTTCGGGTTCCATAAGCCATCCTAAATTACCTTTTGGGTCAAAACAGAGCTAGATTTTCCCACTGAAGACAGTTACTATTATCTTCAAAGTTAATATCCTTGACTGGCTTGGGGTGGAAAAGATAGCAAACATGTAGTAACAGACTCTAGAAAGCATCACTGCAGTCCCTCAAGTAAAAATACAGTCCCCTCCCTCATTGTGGCCCCTGCCCCAAAGGTATCTGACCATCCTAACTGTGTTCAGTATTTCCCTGACAAGCACGTGGGTCATGGTTAGTCCAAAGGGTACCTAAAGTGGACTGGAGACAAACCAATGGGGGTGGTCTCCTGGCCAAGCTGTGTATTTTGTTTACATTCACCAGGTTGCAAACTTATCCTGACACTTTCCAGGTTCAATAGATGTTGTCATCATTTTATAAAGCATAAGGACAGATTTGGGTAAATCAGGGACCAAAGAGAAAAAAGTGCTTTGAATATTAAACACAGATAAGAGGAAGCCTAGAACTAACTGAATTCATTATGCTCAACCATATTCTTCACAGAGAAGAAAGAAATCATAAGAATACATAGGAAAATAATGAAAAATTATTAAAGTGAATTCTAGGTTGGATCTGAGATTTAAATAACCCTGACAGTAGGTGATATGAATCAGTGCACTTTCTTCCCCAGAGGCAAACCCATCTGAAACAGTCAGTGGCTAACACGAGCCTGCTTTATCATGTTAGAAAATTACGTGGGGTGAGTTTAACCTGAATAGTGCCCTCTACAGGGATTAACTTTTTTTTTTTTTTGAATCTTCTTCCCTGTGGTTGGCATTTTCGTCTTGTTGCAAAAGTCAATGATCTTTCTAACAGGTTCTTCATTCAGGTTCTGAAATCAGATGGCTGGCCCTTAAATCTCAGTTGTGTTGCTTATGAGCTATATGACCTTGAGCAAGCTATTTACCTCTCTAAACCTCAAACTTGATACCATAAAATGAGGACACAATTTAGAAGGCAGTAGTGTGGTTTAAAAACAATGCTGCACATATGGGGCGCCTGAGTGACTCAGTTGGTTGAGGGTCTGACTTCGGCTCAGGTCATGATGTCACGGCTTGTGGGTTTGACCCCGTGTCGGGCTCTGTGCTGACAGCTTGGAGCCTAGAGCATGCTTCGGATTCTGTGTCTCCCTCTCTCTGGGCTCCTCTCCTGCTTGTGCTCTCTCTCTCTCAAAAATAAATAAACATTAAGAAAAAGAAAAGAAATATTAAAAACAATGCTGCAAACCAAGTATTAGCACTGTGCCTGGCAGTGAGTAAGGACTCAGTAGGTGTTAGTTTCTTTTAGTCTCTGTTTGTTCAAGATCTACATCTGTCTGCATTTTCACTTCACAGACTTGTAATTATTGCTCATTAGTGACTTCAAAAGCAGTTATTTTCCCTCATGGTATCTGGTAAGATGTGAACACATTTTCTAGATCGTGTCAAGAAACCAAGAAAGGCTTAGGGTTCTGTAGGTCTTTGACTGTCAAGGCAGGCTGCCTTCAGACTTTAAAGACGACAGATTTGGCATTACAACGGCAGGTCTGGATGTAGTGAGGCTTGGTCCACGTGGAAGACCAAGGTAGTGGGATGCCATTCCTAACTACAATATGGACTAACAGAATCCCATGCGGTTGATGGCACGCTCCTCCTCTGGCCTTCTTCCTCTCCTCTCCGAGCACCGCTAATATCCACCTGATGTTAGCTCTGCTAGGGCTCAAGCTACGCTTGCTTTGTGCCCGTAGGCCAGAACTCTCACGCTCACACAGAAGTAAGATGGTGACGAATGCGAGAAGCCTCCCTTTAACACCCCGATTCCCCCTCCGTGTCATTCTGCTCCTTCAATTAGAATTCCATCTGCCCACATTCCATGTGGAGCATCAGCAGTCTCTGGAGGTAGCGCCTTCAGAGTTTCTTTATGCCTTCGGCTTTCAGCTTGCTACAGTGTAACATGTTCAGACCAATAGGATTCTCCCTTCTCTACACTGACAAGTGAGAAGCAAGAGTTTAAACATGCTAAAGGTAATCAGCACTAAGGCCTCGGACAGTTTCAAGTTCATCCTAGGAGGCGTAACAAAGTGGCAGCTTTTATCCTACTCTCTAATTTAGTTCCTTGGCTGCCTCTCAGCTTCTCACTTTCTACATCTGTGTTGAGTTAGTAGAGCTCTCCAATTAGCAAACTTCTATTAAATACAGACTTTGTTTGCTCAAGATATATCAGAAGTGACTTGAAAGGGATAGCATAAACCTTTCATTTCATTTGGCAAATTTACAGCAATGAACTCAAAATCAATATTCTATTTGTCAGAATTAGAAGGCCAGTGCTGAATTTATGCATTCCCTAAGAAATTTTTATAAGAGGGATCTTTTTTCCCTTTGATGGCAAAATTCTAATCA
Organism: Acinonyx jubatus; assembly: GCF_027475565.1. Taxonomy (NCBI): domain Eukaryota; kingdom Metazoa; phylum Chordata; class Mammalia; order Carnivora; family Felidae; genus Acinonyx; species Acinonyx jubatus. The sequence continues at coordinate 23,195,855 of NC_069398.1, forward strand.
ATAAAAGAGATGCTCCTCCTCACAGAAAGAAAGGAAGGAACACAGGATTTTTTTTTAGCACCTGTTATAAACTCTGTGATAGGACACTGTCACCATGATTTCATTTTCATCTTCCCAAGATTACTCTGAGGAAGGGATTACCAGGCTGATTTTTATAGTGAGCATACAATTAAAGTTAAATGATTTGCCCAAAACCACACAGTTAAAGCAAGTGTTTTAAAATCTAGGTGTGTAAGGGGCATCTGGGCAGCTCAGGGATCTCAGGGTCATTGGCCGGCGCCCAATGCTAGGTGTACAGATACTGAAAAATAAACAAACAAACAAACTGAAAAAAATACATAATCTAGGTGTATAAACCCAATTACCACTTCCTTATATGAAAAAAATTGCCTACTCACTATTAAATTAGCACAATTAAAAGTTACAAATGATCTTATCTTTACATGGGAGCCAAGAACATACGCAACATAAAAATCTGAATAAATCTGTTAATTATCTTATGACTGAACTATGAATCAAGAAAACAATGACAAAACAAGCCACGCTGACCTATACAGTGCATATTCCTGCAATGCAGGACTACGAAATAAGATATAAGCAAAAACTTGGGCTTGTGTTACCAGCTTTCACATCACTAGGAAAGCGGTGGATCACATTATGGAAGCATCATATACAATGAGACATATCACTGCACTACCAGAAAGCACAATATCTGATCTCCAATTCAATAAGGCTTCAATAATATATTGTACTTAAACCTAATGCTTGAGGAATATGCTATGTTGATGCTTCTGGAAAGAACAGACCATCTAATCTCAAGGGTATATATTACTCTACGGACACATTTTACAGTACTTCAACAGAAAATACGATATACTGAACAAAGTGTGAAATGGTTAACTACACTGGAATGAAAAGGCAATGGTCGAAATGCTCGAGTTCTTCATTCTGAGCTAAATTATAAGTAACAAAATTACATAAGAGTGTGCATCCTGTTAATCCTAGAGTAAACACCCATTCTTTGAGAAGTCTTGAAAAGGCTATATCGGGTTAAAGAGAATTCAAGCAACATCAGTGAAAAGAAAAGTAACCCAGTTGGCAACCCAAGGCTCCACCAGACGCCCATTTCCACGGTAATCACCTCCGATGAGTTTTAGGGACCTATCACTCCATGACAATATGCTGTCTAATGAGAGCTAATCTTGTAACTGGAAAAGGGTAACCAGAACTCAGCTCTGCCTAGCCTGTGAGATCAACACCCCCACTGTCAGAATTTGGTTCAGTAAAAAAATGTAGCAGTGAGGAAATTTGTGAAATGATCGCTGAGTAAGCAGTAGACAATTATGGAATTTAAAACAGCTGCTAGGAGATGAGATGAGCCAATTGGCAGGGAAAAGATGGTTTTAATACTAATGATCATCTTTAAAAGAAAATAAGAGTACCCCCTGTACTCCTTAATGTACAGTATTTTTCATTCCATTCAAATGTCCACCTTGGCAGAAGAAAACCTACAAGGCATTACCTAGCAAAGGTGTTAACTTGATTAAATACCAATCAACACTTATTACCATATCTTTGGCTAAAGCCTCAGGTCTGGTAGAAAGTGCAAAGGGAAATGATAGCAGGAAAAGAGTGCCAAGCTGGAAAAGCAATATTCCTTCTCATGGTGATCTTTATTAGGTGCATAACAAACAGTTTGCTCTGTAGTCTCCTGTGCTCAGAAGTGATCTAGATATCACAATGTAAACATTCTGAAGGATATTAAGCATCATGAGCCATTCAGCTATTATTCATCCTTAACAACGGTCCATCTCAAACCACATTTGGCACTGGATTGGGACCAACTAACTCCTTCATGCTGACACATGCTTCTCTACGGTAAGTTGCTTCACCAGAGAAGTAACAAGTGGACAGCAGTACACTCGCTATGGCTGGGGGATCAGCACCTTCCCAAAGTTAAAGCCGATAGCTCAGGTGATCTACCTGTCAGAATTCCTCTCTGTCTCTCAACACCAAGAAATGAATAAAAGGAGCTCTGATGGTGTTCAAGAGAAAGGCGGAGTACCTGTTTAGTGCCAGGAACCCTGAACACATCATCTCATTTGGTATCTCAACAGCTGCGTTTGTACCCATCTTTCAGGTCAGAAACGGACATCTGAGCAGGCAAAACAACCTTTCACAAAGATATATCGATTATCCCCCAAATGGTATCATGGGCATTAATCTGGCTTCAAAGCTTATGTACACAAGAATCTGTCCTTCTTTAGGAAATTGGCAATCAAGTATTTCCTGGCTAAAATTCAGTGCCCACTAGGGAATTGAGCTTATACACAGCAAAACAAACAAACAAAAAAGGAAACAAAACTATAATCCCAGCTTTCCTCTTCTGGGATTTCCTGTCCTCTTTCTCAAATTCCATATTCATCAAGAATTGGCCAAAGGATGTCCCTCTCTGGTTTTCGGTTCACACCATTTTGCTTCATTATCATCTAATTAGAATTGGGAGGGTCATTTACAGGCACACTCTCCTGAGAAATGAGGTGTGGGGCTCTGCAGGCAGCTTGCCTTCTGCAGCAGTGACGTCATCTTTGCAACGCACAGCTCACAGTCCTCCTCACATCAGTTACTCTGGGTAATCACTGGTGTTGAGTAACCCTGGCAGTTCTTGCTACAACTCTTACATTTTTTTGGAAATCTCTGGCTTACTTAAAATTTCCTATAGGTGCCTTTCCTTCCCTACAGATAAAGAGAAATACAGCCCTAGACTTTTAGATACCTAGTTTATAAAGGAAAGAGAACACCCATTTATGTCCACAGTCTAGGGAATGCTGGCATTCCCTAGCAACAGAATGCACAACTCAGTTAGAGAACATGGAGAGTCGACCTCCCACCAAGCTCTTGAGAAAGTTCTACAGAAGATACACTGCTCAGCCTTTATCATTCTTTACACTCACAGTACAGTCACCAAACACTACAGTTCTTTTCTTCAAGCCCACACTTGAGGGGTGGCTGATTTCAGACAGACTCACAGGTTATGCAACTAATTTCCACTCTCCTGATGGAGATGATCCCCAGCATTGTTCTCCCCATCTTAGAGCCCTATCCACCTCAGCAGGCTCCAGGTGCCTCCCAGAGCACTGGTCTTCCTCTCCCTCCTCAAAGACCTTCTCTAACATACTTGGCCTCTCAAGCCTGGCTCCTATTAAGCAGCAGTTATGGATTCATAAAATCCTCCTCTCAATAAAACAAAGGTGTGAGTGTTTCACCCCTCTCCATTTAGAAGCACTTAGCAAGTGTCTGGCACGTAATAGCACTCAATAATTGTCAGTGCATCACCATTGCTAATGAGTGTGATGAGATAAGGAAGTAAATGCAACGTTTATCACCTGTTAACTAATTTGGGGGTTTTTAATATGACGCGTTTTTCAAAAACCTGGATTTTATCAAGTGAATCATTTTAAGTGCAAGGCTTTAGACCCCTTCCCTTTACTAGATAAACAGGAAAGTCATTCTGGCAGTTGTAATGATGAGCCAATGGTACTGATCTCCATTAATATTACAAAGATATCTCCGAGTTACCTGGCACAAGGATTAGCGAGTGCCTTTTGTTTTTAATGTGATTTCAAAACAAGGCCGGTTGAGCATGTCTGACGATCTATATTCTTCTTCCTCTCATTACTGTACATTCTGATTCTCAGATGTCTGATATCAACAGAAGACTGCTTTGAAATTTATGCAGTCTAAGAATCCATTAACTTTAATAAGTGCAGATGATTTTAATGTCAGAATTAGTAGTAGCTGTGACAGATCTTCCCTCATGGAAAATCAAGGCTGGAATGAATGCTTTACCATAGTCTCATTTTTCATGAGATAGCCTCTTAATCAAAGAGAAAAGACTTGGCCAAATGAAAATTTAAGCATAATCCAGTCTATATGCACCTGAAAGACAAGTCTTAAGGGAAAGAGATTCATGTAAACATCTCAATCAGAAGCCAAAATAAATGATTCTTAATAGGTAATTATCTTAATTTCTTTCCATATGTCTGCATGATCTGATACGTATATCTATATATGTCTTAAATCAAGTATAAAGTGATCAATGGTTCCTTAATGTTATCCTAAACACCACTATAGATAATATAAACACTGTTCTTTCTCTTTTATTTTAGAGAGAGCGCGCGAGCTTGGGAGAGGGGAAGAGGGAGAGATTTTTTTTAATGATTTTTTTAAAAGATTTTTTAAAAATTTAAAAAAATTTTTTAAATTTTTTTAAAATTTTTTATTTATTTGAGAGAGAAAGAGAAAGAGAGAGAGAGAGAATCCCAAGTAGGCTCCACACTGTCAGCACAGAGCCCAATGCAGGACTCAAACTCATGAACCACAAGATCATGGTCTGAGCTGAAGTCAGACACTTGACTGAATGAGCCACCCAGGTGCCCGACAGAGAGAGAGAGAGAGAGAGAGAGAGAGAGAGAGAGAGAGAGAGAGAGAGAGAGAATCTTAAGCAGGCTGCATGATCAGCACAGGGCTGATGCGGGGCTCCATCCCATGATCTTGGGATCATGACCTAAGCTGAAATCAAGAGTCAGATGCTAAACCAATTGAGCCACCCAGGCTCCTGACATGGGACTCAATCCCACAAACCTGGGATTCAGGACCTGAGCCAAAATCAAGAGTTGGATACTCAACCAACTGAGCCACCCAGGCACCCCTAGAAATCCTCATTTTCTAAAACAATGTTTACCCATGGCTTTTATGTAAAATTATAATACTTCATAAAATACTTTTTCCACTCAATAAACTCTCCCACTGCCCCATTCTCAATACTGTTTCCACCAGCTAGCAGGGGCTAAGCACCCCTACGCTGCTAGCGATGACCCATTCCAAGGATAATGTGAAACTCATCCCACATATGAATCAACTCTTGTGGTTCTTTGATTCCACATATGGAAAGACTTGAAGGTCCAAACTACATAGGTTTGAGTATAAATTACAAATGCTTCTGAAAAGCTTGTCCTAATATGATCTCCAAAAGTAGAATGAAAAGAAATGTCTTCACGACTGATTTTCAACGCTAAATGGCCACACTTGAGCCCTTCTTTCTGGATAAGCCACAATTCAATAATCCACTCAATCTTTAGATAATGTGATGTATGTCCTTCTGCCATCACAAATAGTAAGAGAAGTGGCCTTGCACACCAGAAAAGACCTCAAAGGGTCTTGATTTTATTATGAATTACTGACTGTTAGAAAAAGTGGTTTAATGTTGTGTGGGCCCAAACCCAAACTTTTGAGTTTTACAGCTTGAATTATTTGCTGTCCCTGATGGATAAGAAAGTATCAAGGGTATTGAAATGAATACCCACACAATACTTAGTATCAATTCATGAAGGGTTTACTATGTGCCACCCTGTGCTAAACAAGGAGGATCCAGCAATAAATACAGTATGACTTCAGGAAGTTCAAAATCCATGGGAGGTGACAGAGATGTATAAATAACTAATACAAGGTATCAGACAGTCAAGTATTTCACAAGCATCTAATAGTCACATTTGGTGGCAGACACACGGATCTCACTTTCGTGTATGAATTATAATTAAGAAGAACAGATCTGGAGTAAATATAGATTATGTCAAAATATAGGCCTGAAAGAAAGGAAATACCCCCCAAAATCTGTACAAGCCTCCAGCTCAGCCTAAAAAAAGCAATTCAATATTGTAAGGAAAGGACTTTCCCAGGGCGCAGGCCCCTCAGACGCACACTTCTAACTTTTGGAAGACAAAGACACCAGGGTGTGTCTCGTCTCCGGCCACTACATCAATATGAGGGCATTTTTTTCTTCTTTGGTACCAACTTTTGGATAACAAATTAGAGGGTAAAAAAAAGCCTCAAACCTTAGAACAGGCAAAACTTTGTCTAGTCAAGAAAAAGAGAGCGATACAGAAAAGCTTTCGCTTCATTTACCCGTTCGACATTCAAAAGCATACATACTGACCACATGTAAACAAGGCCAGGCCATGTCCTAAAATCTGGGAATGTAAAAATGCGACCAACTAGATTACAGACTCGTGGGAGAGACACACAATGCACAAAGGCTTAGCAGCCAGAGGGAAAAGGATGTGATGCCTCAGTTCCAGAAGGAATGGAAGGTCAGAACAAGAAATTCCTTCCCTAGCTCTGCACAGGCTTTTCCTCCAGCCATGGCACCTGCCTTCTCTGGGGCAAGTTTGGGAATTACTTTTATATTCTGTGGCTATTCTTGTTTAAAAAGAGAGGTGTATAACCAGCTGGATTTCTTCTTGAGGTCAGGCATGATAATCATACTTATTTGAATAGGCTCTCCAACAATAACAACAAAAGGGTTCGTTTTTTTTTTAAATCAAAGAAAAGTTGTTGACGGAAGAATTGATAAATCACCAGCAGACTGAAGTAACAGGAGAAAATGATATGCTTCTTGAAGAAAATCTGACTCTTCTGAACTTCCCTCTACCACTCACCCTCACTGGCCAAACTGGAACAGATACTTCTCCATCAAAACACCTACTGAGTTCTTTGTCCTATTAAACTTCCTTCTTTAAATTTCGGTTCACTCAGCTGTTACAAATGGTACAGCTAGATTATAGGTGTGTTTGTGAAGCTTTCTTTGGCCCAAAGCCATTTTACCTGGGGAACCACTAGAAGAAAACTCCCCATACTCCAAGTTTAGTTAGTGAGAATACTTCATGCAAACTTGTGGGGGCGGGGGGAGGGGTGCGTTTCTCAAGCTGTGCAAGGCAGCAGGTGTAGAGCAGCAGATATTGGCTCCACAATACTGTTCTGTGGGATTCTGGCTGCCACACCAAGCCCTAAGGAATGCTTGACTGTAAGTAAACGCAAAAGACGGTGACCACAAAGTCAACTGAGAAAATGCTTTACTGAACCGAATACTTTTACAATATTGCTCCTACAATAGTAAGTTAAATACAATGTCAGTTAAATGGCACTTGATGCAAAAACACTGCTCATACTCTGACTAACATTAACGCCACTGCTGTTTCCTGCTGAGGAAATTAAGGCACAGAAGCAGGGAAATTACAAGAATAAAATCTAATACTCCAAACCAGGTATCTGGGTTCCAAGAGAACAAAACTTCTGTTGAAACGCACAAAACTGGTTTATGTATGGCATATGTACACTTTTTTAAAAAATAAAGTTTTAGAAGAAGGAATTTTTTGGGCCAGATTAGTTTTGATAAATTATCTCTCCATATAATTCATCTTAAACCTCTAAATATTATCATATCTGATCACACTCTTTACCACAATGTTCTGATTCTAACTCCATGAGAACTATCAAATGATGCAGCGGCCAGCCACAGCTTGCTGGTTCTTACCTGAAGCAGATGGGAAATATACACGGGGCAAACTCTCACACACAGTCCCAAAGAAAGGGATTAACAGACAAACTGCCATAAGGGAGACAAAATACCTTTTTAAAAATTTTTTATTTATTTATCTTACAGAGAGGGAGAGAGACAGAATGAGCAGGAGGAGGGCAGAGAGAAAGGGAGAAAGAGAATCAATCCCAAGCAGGCTTCGGGCTGTCAGTGCAGAGCCCGACATGGGGCTCGAACTCACAAACCAAGAGATCATGACCTGGAGTGAAATCAAGAGTCGAACGCTTAACTGAGGAAGCCACCCAGGCACCCCCAAAACATCCTTTCTGTTTACCCATCTAAGTTCTCAGCTGGGGCCCGCATAACAAAAGATAAATTTATAAGAGAAAAACATACACATGTATTCACTATAATATTTTACTCCCACTGGTCTGAATTTAGAAAGGAAGGGACAAGGAGGAAAATTCTCCCTTCTTCTCTCAACGGAGCACCACAGCCAGACAGCCAGGAAACGGACATGGTAAGAATTCCTACCTTCTGCTGGTTTTTTTGTCAACTGTCCCAGACCTCAACAGTAGTCTCTGGGACAAGTGGGGTGTCCCACCCTTTTCACTGTCCCTGTGTGATTGTCAGGAACTATAAGGGAGGGAAAGTATCTTCTCCTCTTTCCTTGCTGAATTCTCAGCTGGGCTCCTATACCAAAAAACAGATTAACAAGAGAAAAACCTACAAATCTATTTAACGTATTAGGGGATGTGGGGGCCTTCATAAAAAAGAGAAAGCCCCAAGTGGTTAAACATGGGTAATTTTTACGCTAGGTTGGATGAAGAGTAGGAAGTCATGGATACACGCGGTAAGACAAGGGTGTGAGCTCAGTGTAGTCAACTGCGGAGATGTAGCAAGGCCTATTTACTCAGGTTCCTCTGGGAGTGCCCCCATTTTGAGGAATAAGGAGGCTCCTTTCCTCCAGTTATAAGAAGAGTGTCTCTCACAGAAGGGTCTGTGACCTGCTTCCAGGGAAGGTCAGAAAGTCCTTCTTGCTCTCAACACACTTCTGCTTGAAATATTCAATATGCCAAGAAGGCATATTTGGGGGAAACATGTCTTGAACCCCATTATTTATCCACAAATCACATTCCAAGATGCCTATAAAATTTCCAAGTCACTAGAAGAACATGAAACCTATTTATACAATGAAATCTGTTTTCCTGAAACCACCAGTGTGCTGCCTATAAATGGAACTACAGCAGATTTGAAAGAATTGAATGTATAGCTTGAGACTAGAAAAAGGATCCTGGCAGATGGGCAGCCATAATCTCAGAGATACAACCATTTGGCCGATCCTGCAAACATGGAGAAAATGGTCACTTTATAAAGCACGCCCCGACACTCTCTGGAAGGCCCAAACTCTCCACCACATCCACAAATAGTATCCTTCTACTGGGCCTTTATAAGGAATCTCCAAAAGTCTTATTAAAATGCAAATCATTTATCTTATAAAGGTCAGTCTTAAGCCTTTAGTATCCACTAACATCATCACAAAAATAAAGTTCCTGCATATATTAACTGCATTCTTGGTCAATTAGGGCATGTGGCCTATGATGAAGGGAAGGATTAGTCTGGTAAGGAAATGGCCAGGTGGGGTAGGGGTTGTGTAAAGAGAAGCCCTATCATGGTTGTGGCCAGTACGGGAAAGGGGAATGGGGAGAAAATACATAAAGAAAAGAAAGAAAAAGAAAAAGGACAATTTTACCTGCTAAATTGCTTTGCCTACAACAAACCTCTGCTTCTGACCTCCTCCAGGGGGCTATTGAGAGTGAAATGGCCTGGGCCAGAGGCGCCATTTTCAGTTATTAAAGAAGCAAGTAGAGCTTCTGGCTCTGAGCAGCACTTGACCCAAAGGGTGATGGGCAGAAGGAAGAGGGAAGGGAATTAACCAGATCCCCCGTGGTTAGAGTCTGCACACAGCAGGGCTGATAACCACGTCCCTCTCAGCATGGATTCCAAGGAACAGTTCTTTGATTGCAGAAGTTACCGCTGTCCAGGGCTGAGCTGCGGGGAAGGACTAAGGGCCAAAGCCATGAGAGGAGGGGCAGCTGGGAAAAGTCCGGGATAAGAAATGTAATAATTAACACATTTGTCACCTGGTGGTGTAGAGCCATAAAGTAGTGATGATAAAATAGCAACGATGCTGGCATAATTACCCTCTCCCAACCAACTGCCAAAGGTCTGGTGATTAATCAAAGTCTCTCTAGACATTTCTCTAAACAAGCCCAGCCTCCAATCCCAGTGTAAAATCCACAAGCCAGCTTCTGGGAGCAAGAAACAGGCAGTTGACTTTAGGATTTTTTTTCTTCATCTGGAGAAACATGAATAAATCACACATCATCAAGTTTATCATTTTTCTCCTCTGAGAAATATGAAATATTATAGATCATCTCCAGTACATCAGCTTCTTCACACTCCATTAGCATGAAGGAACTATTTTTGATATAATTTATCAAACCACTGGCCTCATTTCTCCCATTTCCTTCAATATGGAGTCGCGGACACAGTGGACTCAAGCTTCCCTTATTCACAACGGCCACGACCTGCCTTCTACCCTGGAAGCAGGAGAGAAGTTGAAGGGCATCACTAGTGACAGGTCACCAACCTGAACCACCACCCAAAAGGCAGAAAGCGTCGGCACAGGGCTGCTGGAAGGATGCTTCAGTCAGATCCCCCTGAGATGACCCTCAGAAGATGGTCTTTTCTCCCCACTTGGAAATGAAAATGGTCCGCTAAGGATGGCCGCCAGGTTAGTAAGCTACAAGCATTTTTGGGGAGCCAGAATTATTTGAAAACTGCAATGAAGAATTAAAACATTTGCTACTCCCTCCTCTCATTGGCAGTGTTAAAGGATTTAACAGCAAGGCTGAGAACCAAAGGATCCATTCAATTCATTTGGTTATTATTATTACTTTAATGAGGTCCTACTACGTGCAAAGCAATCACCATATGGTCCCTGCTCATCGCTAAGCAAAGGTATCCCGAACTCGCTGTAATATATAAAGTTAGAAGCAGACAGGGGGTGTTGGGTGTACATGGATACGAAGGTCTTTTCACTAGGATCTTGAAAACTGAGTAGAATGTCAACATCCTGTATTCAGCTCAAAACAGGAAAGAGCACTAAAGGTACAGAGATGTTGCCGGGAGGCATGGAAGGGAAATGACGCAGGAAGGGAAGGGTGTACGGGCGAGGTATAAACAGTACGAGGACTAAAAAAGTTTAGGCGTGGATGGTTCTTGAACAGCAAGCTGAGGAGTATTAGCTTCATGACCAAGCAACAGACAGCCAATGAGTATCTGAGGCACAACAGTAAAGGTTAAACTGTGTTTAAGAAGTTAACCCTAACAGGGGTACCTGAGTGGCTCAGCCGGTTAAGCGTCTGACTCTGGCTCAGGTCATGACCTCATGGTTCATGAGTTCAAGCCCCACACATCGGGCTCTGTACTGTCAGCATAGAGCAAAGAAGTTAACGCTAACAAAAGTGTGAAAGATGACCAGGAGAGGTGAGGGGAGCACTAAGGAGACTGGTAGGAAGGCTCCTTCAACAGCCCATGAGTCCTCCCCAGTGCACAGGCTGGGCGACAAGGCCCTTGCTTCAGTGGTCTCTTGTCAACCAGGTCAAGCACTTACGGGGGCTCGATACAATTTGCTGAAATAACAAATGGGCACGTGTGCAAGGAGCTCTGTGGAAGAATGCATGAGAATGCTCACAGTAGCACTGTCGGTAACAGCAAAAACAAGTGAAACAACCTAAATGTTCATAAATAGATAGATAGATGGGGGCACGGTCCAGAATATCACACAGTAGAAGAGAAAATTGGAACAAATGAATTAATTTCACAAACATAATGTTCAGTTTTTTGAAGTTACAGATGTGCATATATAGTCACCTGCAATTTTTCAAAATATATACACACTGCATAATATTTACTGATTTACAAACATGGAACATGTATAAAGAAACTCATAACATGAACTACAAATACAGGATTATTATCCCTGGGCTCTGAGAGAATATGATCCGAATCACAGTGAATGAGGGCTTCAGTTGTACTGGAAATGTTTTACTTTTCGAACTGAGTGGTGGGTACGTGAGTGTTCATTACGTTATTTTTCATCCCTTTATTTAAGAAAATAAAGCAAAAAAAACTGACCACAAATAGTCACAGGAATCTCGCGGAGCTGGCCACATTTAAGGGCATGGATGACAAGACGATCCGTGGAGTAGATGGAGAAAAGACAGTGAGGAAGGCAAGCGGTCGGCCCGCTGACGTGCCCCACACCCGGAAAGTGACAGGCACCTGCGGCTGAAGGGTTGCAAAGGCAGGACGCATGCTGCAGCCCATGCACTTGGTCCACACTGGGCAGGAGGGCAGGAGAGGCCAAGGGCTGGTGAGAGAAATGGAGAGGAGGGACCAAGGGACTGGCATAAGGGCAAAGAACAGGGCAGGAAGAGCCAGCAAGAGGACCAGGTGACCGTGACCATATGAAAAACAAATGGAAGCCTGGATGGAACTGCCTTTGGAATGAATACAGAGAATATATTTATCATCAGCCTCCAGGAAAGAGAAAACAAAAAACAACAAAACAAAAATAAGTTCATGTGTACGTGTTTTGTTTGAAGAAAATTCCAAAGCTGGCATCAAGCCTTACTCTCCCACCTCTCCTTCTGAAAGACTGGATTGTGTGCTATCATTCTTCTCCAAATGGTAAAGTATTTTCTTCCACTTTAAGGCTGAACTGGGACAGGACGGCAGGCAGGTAAATCAAAGCAGAACAAGAACACACATCAATCTCTCCTATTTTTCTTCTTGCAGAGATGCCACAGGATAACTTATTTTTAAAAATCTTAAGTTTATTAGACTGGTATTTATTTTGGTTTCCCCAGAGGGTACAATTATGCCTCAGAAGGTACTGTGGCTGAAAGACTTTCACAATAAACAATTTCTGTGCTTCCCACATGTACCAGGAGGAGCAAAGAAAGTCTCCTTTGTGAGGCACTTTGCGGAGAGACGACTCCTGCTCTTTTCGGTTAGCAACGTCATTTGTTCTGGCATTGCAGCTGCTCTGACCACTACCCACGCTACAGAACTGCAGCCTGTGGGAGCTGCACAGAAGCATCACGTTGAGCATTCCAGCTAGACCTGAAAGAGTCTGAGAGTAGGAGATAAAATACCACCCTGAAATAGTCTCCTTCTTGCACAACCAAAGCACTGATCCCAGCAGTTACAGTGAAGGTTAAACCAAGGCTGGTGGCAAGCTGGGAAGGTTTGCTCTCAGGGTCCTTTAATTCCCTCTGGATCAGCACAGTTGTACTCAGCTTAGAGATCAACTCTCAGAAGCAGGAGCCCTTGTCCTGCTAAGTTTCTTCCTTCTGTTCCTCTTCCTGAGGAAATCCCGCTTTGTAAGTTGGGTGTATGGATCCAGTTCATCATTCTTTGCCAGAGACGTGAAAAAAGTGAGCAAGGGATGTTTAGACAATGTCTGTCATGTTATCATGTGATCAAAATAGCCCATAAGAACCCAGGAAATAAGAAATGGGTTTGAGAGTCTCTCTAGTTTGCCGAGCTAGCAGGTGATACTGCTGGAGGTGCCCAGGAAAGCTATGATGCGCAGGTATTAAAAATGCATGGGCAGAGAGGCCCAATGTCACATCTCTGGATAACCACAGCTGTTCCTGACAAACCCCCTTCTTGGTCCACAGAAACCAAAACTCATTCTTCGGAGCCTACGTGATGGACTACTAAAATCAAGGAGGAAGAGAAACATATTTATGTGGACTCAAAGATGTGTCTGTGATAAAATGAAACACACACAGACCTACAAACCCATGCATTTTCTCCACTTTTACAGATTTGGCTGGGGACAACCAACCATTAGCCACCCAGAGTTTAGTTCCAATTCTCTCTAAGCCCTAAAGTGCCACGGGGAGATGGGAGACCTCATGTGATTGGCTTCCATTCGAAATGACTCCGGTGAAGCCAGTGGCATCCAGCTGAGCCAAAGGTGGAGCCAAGGTAAACAGAAAAGAAGACAAGCCAGGAAAATGCAATGGTGGGAAGGCTGAGCCCATTAAAACACAGTCATAAACCACACTGAGACACAGATCTCCCCATGAGTCACAGAGGACCGTTAAATGCGGCCCACCTGAAGCCAGGGCATTCCAAAAGACATCCACCAGACTTTGTCATGCCACAGTGGAGATTCATCAGGATTTTGTAGGTCCTGGTAAAAGTCCATTCTGTATTTTTAGTGATAAACAGCCATTTGAAAACTAGCTACTCTCCCACTGCAACAGGAAAAAAAAATAACTTTCCATTAACATCCTTTTTTATCATACCAGGAAGTTCTAAATGATGTAAGTAATGGCGAAGGAAAATGAGACAACCAACCCTCTGTGTCCTAGCAGGAGTAAAAACGACATTCACTCACAAAGAGATGTTCAGCTATTATCCAAGTGGTGCTGCCATTCACATTCCTCGTAACACTTTCTCAGGATATTGTACAAGTGGCTAATGGCATGACAGAAACGCTCACCATTCGGGGGTCTAAAGGACATAATATTAGGGGTCTAAAACTCAAAGGAAAATTAATCTCTCAAGAACAATAAATGAAAAGAAGGGTGTTAACTGCAGAAGATCAACCCACCAACCACAAACCACTAACAGGAAGAACCCATGTGCATCAGCAATGACTTGGAAGAAACTCCAGAAAGAAAGAGATGAGATGATTCTAATGCAGAACAAACAGATTTAACTCAAAAAGAAAACACAAATCCTCACTAGGGGTCGGGGGAGGGGATCCAGGAAACTCACATCTCTTCTACAGTACAAAAATGACCTTTCTTGGAGAGAGAGTTCCTTTTCTTAATGATGTCCTTGGCCACACTCGAATCGGGGTTGTCAGGTTCACCCCTCTCCCCCTTCAGCTATCACTAGCTCCATTATCTTGGTTAATGGCCAACAGGCACATGAAAAGATGTTCAACGTCACTCCTCATCAGGGAAATACAAATCAAAACCACACTGAGATACCACCTCATGCCAGTCAGAGTGGCTAAAATGAACAAATCAGGAGACTATAGATGCTGGGGAGGATGTGGAGAAACCGGAACCCTCTTGCACTATTGGGAATGCAAACTGGTGCAGCCGCTCTGGAAAACAGTGTGAAGGTTCCTCAAAAAAGTAAAAATAGATCTACCCTATGGCCCAGGAATAGCACTGCTAGGAATTTACCCAAGGGATACTGGAGTGCTGATGCATAGGGGCACTTGTACCCCAATGTTTATAGCAGCACTTTCAACAATAGCCAAATTATGGAGAGAGCCTAAATGTCCATCAACTGATGAATGGATAAAGAAGTTGTGGTTTTATATACACAATGGAATACTACATGGCAATGAGAAAGAATGAAGTATGCCTTTTGTAGCAACGTGGATGGAACTGGAGAGTGTTATGCTAAGTGAAATAAGTCATACAGAGAAAGACAGATAACCATATGTTTTCACTTTTATGTGTTTCCTGAGAAACTTAACAGAAGACGATGTGGGAGGGGAAGGGGTAAAAAAGTTAGAGAGGGAGACTCTTAAAAACTGAGAATAAACTGAGGGTTGATGCGGGGTGGGAGGGTGGGGAGAGTGGGTGATGGGCATTGAGGAGGGTACCTGTTGGGATGAGCACTGGGTGTTGCATGGAAACCAATTTGACAATAAATTTCATATTAAAAAAAAAAGTACCACCTTTTCTCAGGCTTGATTTCTTCATTTGTAAAATATAGATAATAAAATATACCTGGTAGAACTGTTCTGCAACTAAATGAGATAATATAAACCGAAGTACTGAATCAAATACCATGCAAGGCCCATAGCAGAAGTCAGTGAGTCTGGATCTCCTCTTCCACAATCACCACAGACACGCGCCTTTGAGGTATCACAGTGTAGTGGTTATGAGCACAGGTTCCTCTATCAGGCTGTCCAAATCCTGGCTCCGCCAGCTACTAGCGATACGACCTTCAGCGGACTTCTAAATCTTTTTAAGCTGCAGTATCCTTATTGGAAAGATGGAAGTAATAACAGTGCCTCTGTGATGCAGTGGTTGTGAAGAATAATGGAGTCATACCTGAAACATGCTTAGAAGAGTGTCTGGCAAACAGTCAAAGATCAGTAAACGCTAGCCAGGACCATGATTATTATCACATAAAAAAAACCTGAAAACTGAAACTTTTGACAGAGGGAATACCTCATTTGAAATTTTGAAAAACTGGAGGCAAAGCATTTAATCAAGTCAGACCTTCTAAGCATGCCATGTCTCCGGTGAAGACATTGATGGAATAATGATATTTTGCAGAAGTACTGTACTCTTCCCTTTTGTAAGTGTGGCTAACATACTTTGTGTTTTCCTTCAAGGAGGAAAGAGGTAAAACATTGAGAAAGCAATGCATATAAGCAATTTACGTATTAAGAAGCAACTTCGAAGGTACGCCAGAAATTAGAGCAAATCCAGCCCAACTTCCCATAAGGGTCTCATTTTATATCCATTTCTTAGTGCAAAAAGAATGGACTCCAACATCATGGTCCCAAGGCTGTGCAAGACAATCCATCATCAGAGAGGAATTCAATTATATTTGGTAGAGCATGCTCTCTAAGGCAAAAATACACAGAATACATTACAGAAAGATTTTCAAGAATAGGTATGTTGAAATGAATGTCTTTTAAGAATGATATAAATTTGGGGCACCTGGGTACCTCAGTCGGTTAAATGTCCGACTTCGGCTCAGGTCATGATGTCATGGTTGTGGGATCAAGTCCTGTGTCAGGCTCTGTACTGGGCATGGAGCCTGCTTAAGATTCTCTCTCCTCCTCTCTTCTGGTGCTCTCTCTCTCTCTCTCTCTCAAAAAAAAAAAAAAAAAGAAAAGAAAAGAAAAAGAAAAAGGGAAAAAAGAACGATCTAAGTTTAAAACAACATTTCAGTCCAGTTAAAAGAGGTTTTGCTGTGTTCTTGATCAACAAGGCCAAGTATTTTGAAATGGTATGTGAAAGCAAGGTGGGTTAACTATTTCTGGGAGCTCAAATCCTTTAATAGCATTTCAATCACATAAGCATTGCTGAGAAAAAATAGCAGTAGTGTTCTGGACAGACAAAAATCATTGCCATTTCGCAAAAGAAGAAATTGAAACCGAATACCAGAAAGTTGAACAATTTCTCTAGTTAGCTGCTTTTGAGCAAGGGTCAAGAATGTAGATCTGAGACATCCTGTCCTTGGCTCCACATGGCAGACCGTGAGATTTTAAAGCTGTGGCCAATGAGTGATTTTCAGGTGACTGCTTGGATGTTTTCTTATGGTACTACTGTCATTATATAATTATTATTCTAACCATGCCTATAACTTTCTTATTTGTGCTTTGAATTACTACACTTATAATATTCTATCCTTCACTGAGAACTAATCAAAACTAGCCAGTAACTCTAATGAAACCTTGTGGTGATAAAACCTTCTGCAAAAAGCCATCACTGCATGGGGATTCTTTACTCAGGCAGATGTGGTATACAGACTATATTTGAATTTGAGCGCCTTCTTGGTTAATACCTTCTCCATGAGTCAATAATATTGTCCATTGACAATAAGACAGTCAATCATATCTATGACTTTTCAAGAAGAGGTTGTTGGGAAGTACGAGTGAATGACATATAAGAGATAAGTACATGTTTTTGTCATGGAAATATTCCAGGTGCTTGTTTCTGTACTCCAAAATAATTCCAAGAATGATTCCACCAAAACCAAGAATGGCCTATCACAGAGAATAGGATGTAACACCTTCCCCCACTTTCATAAACAGAGCCCCCCACCCCCATTCCCAAAGATAAGTGGACTCTTACATTGCAAGAACAATAGGAAGAAATTGAAACTCCACAGAATATCAGAATATACCAACAGTCCAGCTGGTTCAATGAATCTTTTACCACACTACACACAAGGAATCAAACTATGTGATTGGATATACTCTGCAGCAAATTAGATGTTCCTCCTCTCTTCCCTTCTCTCTTCCTTCTAGAAGCTTTGGAGGAATGGAGGAAAGGTTTATGGATCACGATCAAGTTTCATGGGCCAAATCCAATGAACTAAATTAGAGTAATCAATTCTTATTTATTAATCAACTACACTCACAATGTTACATAATCATTATGATGTAGACATAATACTAATGAAGGCAATGCAATTTGCTTTCAGTAAACTTTAGCAGGTAATAACACTTTCTTATAATAATACAGCCAGGAAAATAGTTTATGGTGTTGAGCGAGATATTAAAATGGGCAAAAATGCACAGGGGAGGAAGGCATTAGATATACATATTTCCAAGTTATTAAAAACTGAAGAAATATAAAGGTGAGATTAATGTTACAGAACTTATCTGCATCTCTAGAAATGAAAGGTTTAGGTTATATGAAATATCTTCTGCTCTCAAGGATGTACTATAGCTGGCAGGAGAACCTCTGTACAGAATTTGAATGAGTGATGGGCTGAGAAGCATCAGATGAAATTGAAGAAGGAAAATAAAATTTCCCATGAAAGAACATTCTTTAATTATGAAGAAGGTTGTCTGGGATTACCCCGCAGACACCTTGCAAATCCTTGCTCTTTATGGCTGGTAAAATGAGAGCTACCTGGAAAGCCGTGTTTCCTGCCTTGCTCTTTCAGGTCCAGAGACACAAAGGGACTGAGAAGAGAGAAGCAGCAGGTACCACAAGACATCTCGCCTATGCAGGGGATAGAGACAGGCCATGGATTCAGCACTAGTGAGCACTGTGGCTTCCAATGTGGTCAGCGGTCGGCGTGCTGCACAGAGGGGGCTGGGAAAGGCAAGGGGAGAGTGAGGGAAGCTTGGTGGGAAAAAAGGTTTCCATCACAAAGCATCAGCAATGAAGAGAAACTCAGGGCAAATGGGGGAAATTCTGCAGTCACCTGACCTCTGAAAGGCAGAAAGAAATGTAGTCGTTCTTAAAATCTCTGAGCAGGAAGGAAGGGGGGAAAAAACTACCAAAAAAAAAAAAAACTTGTTTATAATAAAGACTACATTCTGTAGCAATTTCCTAGATTCCTGGGGTTAGAAATCTAGATTGCCAATGGATAAGTGAGCCTTAAAATCACATCCCTGCTGACAAAAATTCATTTCTTATAACCGTCTCCATTTACCGGAATGCTGAATCTTTCCCATGGGGAAGGAACAAATGAAAATGTTATTTCTCTGCTCATGAACTCATACCTTTCTGTCTGCTTTTCACTGTTGGCAATTTCATTCTCCTCCAAATTTGACTAAAGCCCGTGACCTGAGGGAAATAATGTCTATATAATAATCTTCTGAAACTCTAATTCTGAGTCATGTTTTTTTGGATGTTGCCTCGCAGTTTATGAAAATTGCACTGAGCTATGAAATGTAAGTGATGTGATGTCTCTGCCTAACATAATCATTTTGCTGGTGAACATGTTGCAAATACTAATGAAAAGGAGGCTCCCACAAAAGCCATGAAAGCTGGTTAATGGCAACAATCTAGCAGCAGTGGCCCCATGTTCAGTGCTGTTCCTCATATTCCTTTCAGAACAGAACTGCAAAGGGTAAAAGACAGGTGGTCAAAACACAGTTGGGGAAGGGGGAAAAGGATTCACTACCACTGTGATCCCTTGTCCCTACTTGGCTGAAATCTCTGACTTATCACCTTCTATGAGCTTGGGATAAGAGCAGGCAATCTGACGTTGGGAACAATAGTGTACTGACATTCCACTTTAAAGAAAATCTCAATTTTGAGACAGGACCAGTTATCTCTTTCAAATGGTTTAGCCATACAGTGTAATTAATGAATATATCTCTATGAGTGCAGGTAACTGTCACACCCGGCGGTGGACCCTACAAGGTGGAGATTTCCATCCATCATTTGGCAAACTGAACACAACCAAATGGGATTAAGGACCATTATTTTAATTTTTCCCTAGCCATTTCAATCTATTCAATGTGCAAGCAAGGGAATTAAATAAATAATAGTTATAAAGACCACTTGCCCCTAAGAAATCTGATCTTCACATAAAGAGACCTTTTAACATTAAAAGTCTGTGATCTATGGTGCCTGTGCACTTACTATTACTACCAAAAAAAAAAAAAATGGAAATAACATAAAACATCAAAATTAATATTGAGTTATAAAATTGCCTTTTGAGAGATGGTGGATGAAACTTTAAAGATTTTAAATGGAAAGCTTTATCATTTGAAATTCTCTTTTCTCTTCTGATTCCCAGCAAAATGAAGGGTTTTATAGTTTCCAATTTTCAGCAAATATTACCGCAACCGTATTTGGATCTTGAGGCTATTTGGGGAATGACGCGATGTTAGAAATAAAGTTTTGTAAGTAGCCCATACTATGTGGCGTCACTACCTGCGACCTGCCAACCGCCATTTAACCAGTAATGCTAAGAGAAAATAATTAGCAAGTATTACAATCAAATGTAAAATTACACCCCTTAATACTTAGTGTGAAGATTATTTCATATATTGAAGTCGTAGATAATTTAAATGAATCCTGGGCATGGTAAATTACTTCTTTCACTGATCATATTCTATGCAAACCTCTGCATTCTACAACCATATGGCGCTCATAATTTTTAAAAATTAAAATCAAAGCATTAAATTCATGACTGGGAAGGCTTCCCGAGGCTAAGGGTAGAATGGGACTTTGGGCGGTGGTGTAAGTGGTAGCATAATTATTTTCAAGAAGGACGAACAACCACGTGTCATAAGGTCTGTAGCAGTTCTCCAACAAGAACTCATTTGAAGCACTCGATCCAGAAATGACCCTTTGTCCTTAAATAAAACAACTATTACTGAAGAGTATTCACACATAGGCTGGCCACGTTTGCTGCATGTAATAAATCATGGAAAAAAAAAACCCACAAGCCTGGGGCCCTAGTTTTAAATCCATCTCATGTTGCTAATCTAAACCTGCCGAGGACATCTAAACACATTTGTAGAATGGCAATCTTTCACTGGGATTACAGGCATACCGCCACTGAAATCTCTATCAGGTTAGTAGGGCTGTAAATCACAAATTAAATTATTCTTACTTACCCTTTAATTTAAAGAGTTGCGCATATTTCTCCTGAGAGGTAGAACTATTATCACGTCAATTGTGAACATGCAAATAAGAATTATATTCTTTTCTATTTAGAGAACATCTTTCATTTTAGGTAACCGGTAAGAGAGCAATGTTGGGCTAACATTTAGGGCAAAAACATTAGGACCTCAACATTGCTAGTACTAAATATGAATTCAAGGGACAGAATTTAAAAGTTCACTCAGTCACCAGCCCACAAAGGTCTTTTTATTCTTCATTATTAAAGAGTCATATCTGTCACATTAAACCTAATATAAATTTCCAAATACTCCTAAGACTTTTCCAGACCCTGATTTAGAGACATATTGAGAATTCATTATCTTATGCTATTCTACTCTACACTGTTCTTCTAAAATGTAATTATGCTTCTATAAAAGCACAGAAGTTTCCACCTTTTGTTTTCACTGGTTAACAGGAGGCTGTGCCTCTTGATGACATCAACTTCCTATCTAGGGAGTTAAAACTCTAGGAAGTGCTTACATACACCATGAAGAAGGCTCCTTGCTCAGAGAGCACGTGACAAACACCTACTGACACTTTGATGGGTCGTACGTCAAAGCACCAATTCACACTTCAAAATCGACAACTTCAATTACAAAATATCTAACAGTACCATTGTGGTATAAAGCTAAAAGAAGACTCATTCAAATCTGACACCCTTACTAGTATTTCTGAAGGCTCCATGTGTATTTTTTTAACCCTAATCACTTGTCAAGTTTTAGGTATTTAATTTTATCCAAAGAAATTACATTTCCCAAACAAGTCATGTGACTATATCCTTAAGCCAAATGTACTTAAAATGTATTCTGTCTTACACGGGGTGAGTGAACGTCATTGTCATTAATTCCATATCTGTGCGTAGTACACACTCCACCTCCATATATTTTTAAATATCCAGAAATCAGGACAATTTAAAAAGTGAAATCAAACTAGAATTTTTATTTCTTCTTTGATCCGTGAGTTGATATTCAGTAGTATGTCATTTTAATTTCTAAATATTTAGAGATATTCTAGGTATCATTCTGTTATTGAATTCTAGTTTAAATCGGCTTTGGTCATTTCAATGCTTTTGGATTCTTGAAACTTATTTTATACCTCAAGATATTATCTACACTAATAAACAAATACACTTAAAAATAACTATCATATTGAGGGGAGCATTCTATAAATGCCAATTGAGTCAAGTATTTTGTGTATCTCCTAAATTGTGTTAACTTATTCCACCAATTACTGAGGAAACAGTACTGAAATCTCCAACTATATTGGTATATTTGTAGAATTCTCCTTGCATTTCTATTAGTTTCTGTTTTATATATCCTGAGACTCTATTTTGAGGCACATATGCCTTTAGCTTTCTTGACGAGTTCCTGTTTTCATGAGGAATTAATATCATTATATAGTGTGTGATGCCATGCTTCACTCCATTTGTTCTGAAGTCTACTTTGTCTGATATTCATATAGCCACTCCAGCCTTCTTTTGTTTGAGCTTTACATGATACACTGTTTTCTACCTAAAGTTTTTTAACATATCTATGTCTTCACATTTAAAATGGGTTTCTTCTGGACAATATAAAATTGGGTTTTGCTCTCTATACAGTTTTATAATTAACCATTTACATTTAAGGTAATTATTGCTATGGACGGGTAATACATCTATCACTATACTACTTGAAAAATTGCCCTGATTTCTGGTTCTCTCTCTTTTTTTCTTTTTTCTTTTGGTTTACTTGAGCATGGTTTAGGATTCCATTGTATCTCTTTTACTGGCTTGTTAATTACAGTTCTTTGCTTTCTCTCTTTCTCCAGTGGCTGCTCTAGAATTCATAACATGCATCCTTATCAAGTGCACTTTGAAATTTTAGTGTATTACTTCACATATACTGTAGGAACTTCACAACAGTGTTTTTCCATTTCTTCCCTCTTGTCCTTTGTGCTATCATGCCAAAAGTTTACTTTGACATGTTTTAGAAACCCCACAATGCATAGCTATTAGTTGCTAAAGCATTGCTTTAGACCGGATTAGATTGTAAATAATTTAAGCTTTGCAAACCATAGTTTCTGTTGCATATTCTTTGATTATTTTGTTTTTAAGTTTTTTACAATTGCTTAAAAAAAATAAGAACACCCTTACCTCTTAGGCTGCACAAAGCAAGCCAGAGGTAGCATTTAGCTCCTGAGCTGCTTTTTGTCAACCCTTGCTTTAATATCTTTTCAAAAGTTTAAAACAAGAAAATATCTTTTATATTTATCTATACTTTTATATTTTTAGTGCTCCTCCTTCTGTTTTGTAAAACCAAAGTTTCATCGAGCAGCATATTCTTGCCTGAAAAGCTTCTGTTATTATTTCTTATAGTGCTGGTCTGCTAACAAATAATTCCCATGGTGCTTATATATCTAAATTTTTTTTTGTTAAGGTTTATTCATTTTTCAGAGACAGAGACAACATGAGTGGGGGAAGGGCACAGAGAGAGGGAGACAAAGAATCCGAAGGAGGCTCCAGGCTCTGAGCTGTCAGCACAGAGCCCGATGCAGGGCTCGAACTCACGGACCATGAGATCGTGACTTGAGCCGAAGTCGGACCCTTAACCGACTGAGCCACCCAGGTGCCCCACAGTGCTTGTATATCTCATAGTCTTAATTTCACCCTTCTTTTTCAAAGATATTTTTCGTTGATATAGAACTCTAGACTGAGAGAATTTGTTATTTCAGTTCTTGAAAGATGTCACTCCATTGTCTCGTGGCTTTCATAGTTTCGGACTGAAAGTCTGCCGAACTTTTATCCATGTACCTAATTATGCAATATTTCTTCTTTTCTCCAACTGCCTCCAGGATCTCCTTCTATCTTTGATGTGCAGTAGTTTGACTACAGTGTATGTAGGTGTTTTCTTCATGTTCATCCTGGCTGGATCAGTGGTTTGTTATCATTCACTTTGAAAACTTCTCAGCCATTAAAATCTGCAAATATTTCTTCTGCCTTATTTTCTCTCTCCTCTACATATGTTAGACTGCCTGATATGTTCCACATAACATGCTCTGTTTTTCATTTCTACTCGTTTTGCTTTGTTTCAGTTAGGAAGGCTTCTACTAGTCTATCCTCAAAGTCCTGATTCTGTCTCTACTGTGTCTAGTCTGTTAAACGCACAGAAAATAATGTTCATGAGCTACCGTGTTTCCCACTTCTAGTTTCCATTTGACTCTTTTTTTTTTTATCCCATGTCTCTACTAAACTTTTCCGCTGATTTATGTCTGCTGTGCACCATATCTACTGGACCTTTTAATATAGTAATCATAGTTATTTCAAAATCTGTCTGAAATTTGTACATCAAAACCATCTCTTTGAGTGGTTGACTGTTAAACCTTTTGACAATTTTTTCCTTGTGTCTGGGTATCATAATTTTTTATTGAGTTCCAGACTTTTGTGTCAAACGGAAATAAATCATGTTTTATTTCCTGGAGATGAGCAACTTCGTTCAGGCTGTTAGCATGAGGGACCGAGTAAAGTTAATCAGTAACTGAATTGGGCTTGGGTCTGTTATTGATAGAACTAGTTTCAGTGCACCCCAGGATGCAATTTCCTCCTTTGCATCTAGTACTCCTTTGTGATCTAGTACTTTGTGGGGTCCCAAAATTCCACAGCAGAAGTCAACTGAGAGTCTAAGCATGAGAAAAATATCAGAAAAACACTAAAGAAAACCAAAACCATGGTCAAGGAACATTCTACAAAATACCTGACTGGCACTTCCAAAAAACCTTCATTGTCATTAACAAAATGACACTGTCTCAGTCTAGAGAAGCTTCAGGAGACCTAATGACCAAACATACAATGTAGTGTCTTGGCTGTAGAATGTCATAACAGAAAAAGGGTGTTAGGTAAAACCTAAGAAAATCTGAATATAGTGTAAATTTTAGTTAATATAATAATATTGGTACATTAGTTGTAAAAATGTATTACACTCAGGTATGATGTTTAAAATAGGTGGGTGTGCATATGGGTACTCTCTCTACTATCTGCATAATTTCTGGTAAGTCTAAAGTTATTTGTTTTGAAGTTTATTTTTTAAAAAGCATCAGAGTTGTTTTCAGTATTCATGCTCTATCATAAACTGATAACGGGCCCTACATACAAGCAGTAGGAGGTGTGTGTATGGGCAAGACTTTCTCGGAGCTCCTGAAGCAGTAGCCTACTACCGTTTATTTCTTGGTGCAAGTCTTGTGACAGGAGACAGGCACTTCTCAGTCCTGCTCTGACCTCAGTCTTAACCTGGGCCTGGACATCTGTGCCTCAGGAGTGGGACTTTGTCCAACGTTTCTGACTTTCTGTCAGTGATGGGCAACCAGCGCTTCCTACTCAGTTCCACGTATAGGGCGCAGTCAGGTTTCTTGCTCTTCCCCACACACCTCCCAAGGGGAGACCATGTTCTTATATTGGTGGAATATCTTGGGCATGAGAAGTTTTCTGTTCCTCTACCACAGACAGCTGACCTCTGCTTTGTATAATTTGCAGAATCCTGGGCACCATGATCTCTCCGTTTTGCTCCGTGACACGTGAGGGGAAGGGAGTCACAGCCATGCCCTCATGGCAGCTGATCTTTGTGCAGGATGAGAAGGGTAGGCAGGTTTCTTTCCCCTCCCACAATGGCATGTGGCTTTTACTTTGTATTGGAGAAGGGTCTGAGGATGGCATGACAGAATAAAATTTAAATGTCCAATTTCTGCTTCGGTATCCACTTTGAGAAAGAGCTAATCTCTCTTTGAACCCAACGTGCATATTCACTATGAATGTGCTTGGCACCAGTTTGGAATATACTACTTCCTCGGCCCCTATGTATTAGATTTACTTCTATTAAGTCTCTGAGCTCTGGAACAGCTCACATTGGGTGTTTAAACACATAAATGATGTGGACCCATTCCAGCTTCATTTAACTTACCTGGACCAGGCCACGAGGTGACTGCCTACCACTCCTCTGTACAGATCTCTAACTTGATCTTCACCAGTCAGCCTGTATGTTGCACCAAAGGCCGAGTCACATATACACAAAGTCAAGCCTATACCCTGGATCCCTCCCTATCTAGTGTATCACTGCAGTAATCAGAAGCCAAATAAACGTGGTAGTTATATGTTAACTCAATGTTACGGCATTATTTCCTAGGTTCCCCATTGATTCATCTATCAATACGAATGCATAGATAGCTATTTGGAAAGAAAATCGCCAAATGTTAACACAGGTTGTTTCTGCAAAAGGTAAGATATGGGCTGATGTGCTGTACTTCCTGTACCTTTTTCCACTTACATAAATCATTTATAATAATGTGTATCATTTTTATAAAAATAATATTCTTTCCTTTAATAACACAACTTAAGGACAGTAATCAGAGTGGGAGTCACTTGCCTCTGATTTATAGTAGCCATCTTAGAAAGTATAAGAAAATCCAAGGGTTATCACAGCAGAAAACTCTCAAAGAAACTCTCAAAGAAACTGATGGCAAAGGAACCAAGCAGTAGAAACAACAAACTTTTATATTCATAATCAGGGGCACAAACTGAAGGTTCTCCTTTAATTTGTGTATCTTCTCTAAAAGAGATCAAGACTATGAACTTTGACACTACAGATTTGTTTTTATTAAAAACTGTCCTAAATTTTGTATTTTCTTCTAATCTTGGAATAATTGGTCTCATCAGAGGTTACCATTGTTCCATTCAAAAACCAAGAAATGAATAGGATTTCCAGGAATCCTGTGACAGAGCATGTCATTAACTATTTGGAAGGTCATATGTTCAAGGAATCTCTCTTCAGTGACTCCAGCAGTGTTGTTCTTTGACAAGCAATACTGCCCCTGTAATTCCTTTAGGAAAATTTTGTAAAAAATTACACCATGAGGCCACTGGATGTCACTGCAGGTTTATGGAGTGTTACCCAGTGGGGTTTAAACTGGGCTATAAATAAAGGAACTCTTAAAGTACTCTACAGGGGCTGGAAAGTAAGCTGCCAGGCTCTGAAAATTTATAGATACAACACTAATGCATCAGTGATATGCAATATGCCAATGATAAGACCTTCTATCTGAAAATGCTTGACCTAAAAGCTTGAAGAAAAGATGAGGGACAAATCATCTAAGGCTAACAGACCAAGAATAAGAATATAAGGCCATAAGTGTAATGAATCAATCAAAGAAAACGAGAAATAGACTGAATGCAATCGGGAATTTAAAAGGCAGAAATAGTGATCTGTTCCCTAAAAAGTGAGATTTTATGGCAATGATAAAAACAACAAAAATACACACACACACACACACACACACACACACATATCAAAAATGAGCCAGGATCATAGGAAATTGATATGAGAGAACATGCCATTTATATCAGTGTTGCATACTTAATACATTGCAAAGATTGTATCACCTACTATATGATAAGCCTTAAAATTTTCATTGGGAAAAAAATGAGCAAGAAAAATTGGGGAAAAGTTTCATTAAACAGGCACAGCAAATTAAATAGGAAATACCAAATGTCCCCTTCCCTAATAGGAGAAGTCAGATGCTTAGTTTATTCCTGGTTTTTTGTTTTTGGAAAGCCTCTGAATTGCCAAAAAACTTATTATTGAAAGGCTCAAAAGCAGAACTTTGTCTTTAAGGGGGAAAAAAAAGATTTAAGTCAAAATAAATGCCTAATTCCCACGGAAATAGAACTCCGTGGGATCAGTTTCAGCATCATTATATCAGGACCGCACAAGTTCTGTTTCCATATTGATTAATTCCAGCCGAGTTGAAATTTGCATGCAATTTACAATCATTCCTTTCCACAAATGTCTTCATTTAGTAGTATTTTGAGCTTGGCATGACAAGATTATTGCAAATCACAGCTCCATCAAAAGAGAATCTGCTAAAAAAAATCACAATTTCATTGGAAATACTGCAAAAGATAATGATTGGTTTACGAGAAATAAACAGTTTTATGTAGCTAGTGCATTATTCCTCAATTCACCAGTGTCAGACATCGATGAAGGCCCTTTCACAAACGTCTTCATGTTAATGCACAGAAGCACGGTTCCTAACACTGACAGCCACGAGTAGAAAAGTCAACTATAACATGATGTATGTGGGTGATAAATGTTAAAATGCTTACAACAGTGTGAAAAGAAGAAATGGTTTGTAAGGCCATCCTTTCAGAGTGTCAGACTTAGTCACTTGTGCCAGCTAACAAGCCATCAAAGATAACATATGAGGTAAATATGGGCAATTCGGGAATTATTTAATGAGTTACGAGTTACTCTTCCAATGAGCCTTCGAGAAGGTAAACTCTATTTAAGTTCTCAAGTCAAGAGTTCACAGACATAAAATGAAGGTGAACAGAGAGCTTTCTGCAGGAGGAAAATCTAGCATCATTGGGTCAAAGCAGGAGGCTCATCAGAACCCAGGCCAGCTTTCTTTATATGACAGGTGTCCTTTTCAGGTATTTCAGCAGCAAAACCATGGGCTTTCAACTTGTCTAAATATATCCGGCTATCAAACATTTCATTAATATAATAAACTCTACTAAACTACTAAACCATCTTATATGAAGGTGAGAGTACAGATAATATTTGAGCAAATATCACTTAACAAACTGTGGGCATTGCTAAAAAAAATCACATGTTAAAAATAGTATATTTTTTGTTAGTAAATATAGAAAAGATCAATCTAATGATCCTTTGATTAAATGGAAGCTCTAAGGGCATAAGAAAAGCACAAAAGATGTCTGATACACCCATTCAAGACTGCAAAATAGAGGGGCACCTGGGTGGCTCAGTCGGTTAAGCTTCTGACTCTTGATTTCAGCTCAGGTCATGATTTCACAATCATGGATCAAGCCCCATGTCAGGCTCTGCACTGAGTGTGAAGCCTGCTTAAGATTCTCTTTCTCCCTCTCCCGCTGTCCCTCTCCCTCTCAAAAAACAAAAAACAAACAACAAACAAAACAAAAAACAAAAAAACAAAAACAAACAAAAAAAGACTGCAAAATAGCAGAGGAAGTAAAAGTGAAGAAGAAACAATGCTGACATCATTATATACCCCACTCCCTGATGAAAAGAATAAACAAATTCATGTTATTATCTGAATTACACTAAAATTCTATGGTCTTCATTGGATAGGCACTTATGTCAATGAAGCTAAATGAAAAATGCAAAATAGATCAGAGATACATGATTCAAAATGTTTGATAATTCATAGCCTTTCTGATAAGTAAATAGCATAGTATGTATAAAGTTACCTGGTTCCTCCTGCAAAATTTGCACACATTTGGTATCCAAACATCCCCAGTACCGCATGGCACTGCACTGAGAACCATATATGCTATAATAAAAAACTGTTGTCTATTTATAATGTTACCAGCTATAACCCTAACTAACCAATCAGAGTTCTACCACACCACACAATTCCCTTGGGTATGATTCCTATAATATATAAAAGATTCATATTAAAAAAATTGACCTAACAAGTTCCATGTTCCATTTCTAGTCTAGAATCCTGAACTTTCTTTTGAAATTCAGCTACTCTTTTAAGCCATTTGTTTTGATTGACACACAAATTCAGAGAAGTTTAACCACATGTATTTCACACTGTGTTTCACACTGGGGTCCTGCCAACATTTTGTGACACCCACAAATAGTGATCTAACAAGTTGCATGAGCTAGCAGAGAGGATAATAACTGCTTCAAACACGTGTGAGGGATTCAGCAGGATAGAAATCGTGGCATCCTCCAAAGATGCCATATCATCATCATCTGACACCATATGGCCTCGGAACAGCCTTACAAAAACGGGATCTCCCAAGATGTATTCAAACAGGGCTTTGGAACCATCAACATTCTGAGAGGAGACAGTTAAAATAAGATGCAGGTTGCTACTACAGCAAAAGCAATCAAAGGAAAGCAGGGAAATAAATTAAAAAGGAAGCTGTTTATCTAGAGTTTTCTAAAATTATGCTTTGGAAAAAATAAAAATAAAAAAAATAAAATTATGCTTTGGCCCAAAAAGATATGTAATATACCCTCACTAATAATAATGAGGGGAATGTATCATGGAGAGATCATTATTATTTATTTATTGACTTTCAGCTCTATAGTCCTCTTGGCAAATCACATGGAAACAAGAATCTCACCAGCTTAACACATGTCCTAAATTACCACATTTTTTTCCCCCTGAAAGGGAAATTCCATTTATAGACTGTATGGAACACCAAACCTTATCTATGTTACATGCTGCTCTCCAGAGCTCTAATACACACTCCTACAGGATCTTTCCTTGGACTTCCTACAAGTCTCTTAAAACTCAACATATCCAGGGTTGCTGGGTTCGTTTGGTCGGTTGAGTGTCCAACTCTTGATTTTGGCTCAGATCATGATCCCACGGTTGTGAGATCGAGCCCTGCATTGGGCTCTGCTCTGAGCATGGGGCCTGCTTGAGATTTTCTCTCTCCCTCTCCCTCTGCCTCTCCCTTGCTCACAAGCTCTGTCTCTTAAAAGAAAAGAAAAAAAAATGAACATGTCCAAAATATAACTCTTAGTAAGCAAATAGACTTAAGTACATGCTCTTACTCAAGGCCCTATACTGCCTCTCTGAGTGAATCTTACCAGCATTCATTTGGCCAGAGAAAGCACATACTCAGCAGCCATCGTTGAGGCTCACCAGCAGCTCACTGCCACATTTACCCACTGACTTAGTCCTGTCAATTCTAGGTCCTGTCTCTAGAACTGTTCTCCTTCCCTCCCAATTATACTATCATCATAGTCTTTTCCCCCAGAATCTTTCTTGCCTCCAAACTCACCCTTACAAAGCCATCTTCCACAATATTGCTTGAGTGATCTCTCACACTCCTCTAAATACATCCCTCTACTACTTAAAATTTTTCAGGGCCTCTCAGTATAAAATGCAAACTCTGTAATGAGACTTACCAAGACTATTTGTGGCCTGGCCCCTTCTAAGCCTCATTCTTGTAATTTCCAAATACCTGCAGGTCCCTGAAAGCTTTAGGCTCTGTCTTCAGCTTTTCCACGTGGTACTCCATGGACTACATGCACCCCTTTAGTCATCTGGCTAACTTCCACATCCACCCAAAGGACCAGTTCAGGCATCACCCCAGAAAGGTGACCAGTTTGTGCTGCTATATTAGGGGACATTACCATTACATTATACTTGTTTGCTTCAGTGTTCTCCCTCACATCACAATGCTGTGAACTCATTAGGCACTTGTTCTCAAACGAGGGGTAAATATTCAAAGTCCCCATCTGCATTCCAGTTTAGGAACCTAGCACTGAAGGGCAGAGACCATATCTTTCAGTCCCCTGTGCTCAGAACCTTTCTGAGCACATGAGGCATTACAGGCTCTAGAGGAGGGTGAAATAAATGAACAAACAAAGCAAAGAGAAAAAGAGACAGTGAATACAAAGAAAAATCCCAGAGGGTGAGCAAGACACAAGTGATGAACACTGAAAATAAGGAATGATTTAACAGAGAAGAGAATACTAAGGAATGGCAAGCACTGAGAAAATTGTAGAATGCCATCAAGTAAAAATGTTAATTAATTGTAATCATTTTTTTTTCAAAATTATATGGAGGACCTTTTATTAGGCTGAGGTGCAGAGCTGAGAAATTTTTCTCCAAGTGCACAAATGACTGAACAAAATAAAACACAGAAGGGAGAGAGAGATGTTGTAGACATACAAGAAACCACAAGAAATCTTCAACTGTACCACCAGAGCAGATTATGGAATTGTCGGTCCCAGAGCTCCACAACAGATACGCTTGATAAGGATTGTTCTTAGCCCATCTAAAGGCCAAAGGCTTAACTCACAAATCTCTCGGGCTGCCCCTAAGCCCAATAATTCCATGAAGAGGCAGAAAGAGGGGATTTGGGACCATCTGAAATCCTACTTCACAATTCTGTCTTCACATGAGAGCCCAGAGAAAAGCCCTCTCTTCTATGCAGGCCACTGCTGCCCCCACTGTGACTCACTTTCCAACTCTCCACAACAGGGCACTCTGGGAAAGCAACTGCTTTGGCTGCAATTTGATAGGCACAGGTGGTACCGCCAGCTGCAAGTAATTTAGCTCTTACTGGCATTGCTACATCTCTTGGACTTCACACACACTGTGTCAACAGAGAGGAGTGCGAGGAAAGAGGAGCCAAGAAGAAAAGGCAGCACAAGTCAAAGGTGATGTGGGAAAGAGGAGAAGGCATTCTCAAGGAGCAGGTTCACTGAGGTTGTCACTTGCATTCGTTCTTCTGCACGAAGGGCTAGATGAATGTGTGGACGGGGATAATCAGGTCAGACATAAGGTCAGTACTATCCACATGTCAACAGACAAAAGCGGCGGGATGCTTCAGATGTCCCAACCATGGCAGAAACTGATATCACTCCCTGCCTGGCAGATGGAGACAGTCTGGGTTGAGGTTGCTTTCCAGGTACAAGTGATTCTTCTACAGATGAACCCACACTGGCTCCTCTTTTACTTCCAAACAGGTCTGGTGGCCAGCCTCCTTCTTCCTTAGCTCCTGAATACTAGGTCGCCCTGGTAAAGTGTAATTCCAGGCTTCAGTCTGTAGAATTCAAGCCTGAAGGAAAGGCAGGCATTTGATATTTGGGGACCCATGCTTTAATAAGCTATGAATTTATCATTTATTTTCCTGGTGGCCCCTTCCTGGCCTTTGATTGCTAATAAACATGGGGACAGCCAGGGAAAGATACCAAAATGCAGGAGTAGGAACGTAGGGCAGGCAGCCATCAATGGAGGCTTCATTATAAGAGTGCTAGCTTTCTCCTTCTAAAGAACAGATATCCCTGATCTCACCACCACCACCACCACCACCACCACCACCACCAACAACAACAAAGATGGCAAGGGTTCTTCTAGGACCACCTGCTCCTAGATGTATTCTGAGCCCATAAACAGAGTAAGGACTAGCTGGATTCAAGGTTTCATGCAAAAACATTCTCTTTATCTCTTGTCTTACTACCTCCTTGCCCCAACTTCCTCGGAGACTTTTTCTGTTTCTTTAAATTACAAATGCAACTGTGGGGTTCCAACCCATGCTTTATTCACTAACCAGAGTCTCCCCAGTGTTAAGCCCACGCTTTTGCTCATTTTCCTCCCAAAGCTCAACAAGCCTTAGGTGGGACCACGGTAAATGGGAGGCATCCCATCATAGTGGCCACTTAGTAATGCATTTAGCCAGCAATATTCCTGAGCAAAGGTGATTCTAGGCTCATTTCTGTAAGGAAATTCCCACTGGGGAAGAACAAAACCAGGCCAGCAGCAGGCATATACCCCCTGCTGCTTACTCACCCGACCTGGAAAGCAGGTCCCCAGAAGGGCTCCCATTGCTCCTAAAGCTAACCCATCCATCAAACATATGATGCTACAGTTTGATCCAAGAAAGCCATTATCAAACGTACACTTCCAATACTATAAAGAAGAAGTGCCCAACCAACAATAGCCAGAGAAACCAGCAGTGACTTTGACTCTGAAGCCAACCCAGTTGGTCTCATGCCATGCCTACCCTCCTCGTTACCATCTTCTGCACTCTAGCCACCATGCTGTCATCGGGCAGACCGAGACTTGATCACAGGATGTGCCAATGGTTGATTTTACAACCTTTATTTGGTGAGAAGTACTCTACCCAGTTTAGGACAGGAGGTACAAAAGAAAATGAGCAGAGTCTCTGAGAAGGAAATAAATGCTAAACATGGCCGCATTCAAGTAAACTTACAGATAAAGTTAAAATGAATTAAAAAAAAATGAATCTTGTTTCACTGCCTCCAATACTTTAAGTGGTAGCTTTCAGAAATCATTGTATCCATGACGAGCTTGAAAACAATAAGTATCTACAGAAGTTCTCTCTCCATAAAAATAAAAATGTCTTTTCAAAATATACAGATCCTTTGTTTGTTACATCAGGTCAACCCCTAACCAAATTCCTTCCAATCACGTCAAAGGAAAAATTGCTTTTCCCTTTCTCCCCTGCCATCTTTGCTGGCATACCAACCTTTGGAGCCCCTCAAACCTACAGAAATGCTCCTCTGATGGACACTTTTTTTTCTCCAGGAAATGACATAGTGACATAGGTAAAAGGTGATTTGGATAGACTGCTGTGTCACAAATTGTCAGGATCTGATTTAGAGACCTTGCTTTTGTCAAGAAAGACAGTTGGATGTCTGCTTTAAAGAAGTACTGGGAATATTTTCATCAAAGGTTTGAATTGAAAAACAGTAGGAGGTAAATATCTGAGATGTTGCCGAGAAAGACTGCTATATCTGTGCAATTACCATTAACAGAGGACAGCAGTAGTTCAATGAAGTAATTCAATCTGGTGGCCTACATTTTATCAGACAGCAATTTTGAGCTCTGACATAAAAGGCTGACAAAAAAGGACTGGGCTCTGTTGTATGCATTTCTCTCCCCTACTTCCATAAGAACAGGATGTGTTTGCTTCATAAGGCCCGGTCATGTATCTCTGAACATTTAACAAAGGACCATAAGCTACTTCTCTGATGGAAGCATGCATTTTTGCATTCTTCAGAGTAAGTTTGTGTGTTTGGTCGTCTAAGATAGAGAGGTACGAGGGTGCAATAGGTTGATGTGTTTAAAACACAGGAAGACAGAAAAAGATGGAGGCAGATCCTGAGGCATTATGAACAGCAGGGAAATGGGCAATCTTTAAAAAAAAAAAAGCTTTATCGAAGTATTTAAACTCTACCATTTGATAAATTTTGACATATGAATAAAACCGAAGCTGTCATCATAATCAAGATAAAGAACATATCCCATATCCATCACCTGCAAATTTTACTCAGGCCTCTTTGTAACAACTCCATCCCGACCCTCCTCTGTACCTGACTCTCCAGGCAACCACAGATCTGCTTTCCGTCACTGTAGATTCACTGGCATTTTCTAGTACTTTACATAAATGGAAACATGTATGTACTCTTAAAATATAGCCTCTTTCACTTGTAATTATTTTGAGATTCATCCATTTGTTGCATGTATTAATAGTTTTGTGCGTTTGTATTGCTGAGTAGTATTATCTTTTGTGTCTATACATGTATACATATACATACACATACACATATGCATATACATATACAAACACCACAAGACAAGTATTCATTTGTTAAGTTGATAATGGACACTTGGACCACTTCCAATTTGGGGCAGTTACAAATAAAGGTACTATGAACACTCATGGAAAATCTTTGTAAGAACATGTACTTTCTTTTCTCTTAAGTAAAAACCTAAAAGTGGGTGCTGGATTGGATAGCAGACAGATGTTTAACTTTTTTTTTTCTTGCATTTTTATTTTCAATATATGAAATTTATGGTCAAATTGGTTTCCATACAACACCCAGTGCTCATCCCAAAAGGTGCCCTCCTCAATACCCATCACCCACCCCCCATCAACCCTCAGTTTGTTCTCAGTTTTTAAGAGTCTCTTATGCTTTGGCTCTCTCCCACTCTAACCTCCTTTTTAAGAAACTGCTGAACTCGTTTCCCAAGAGGCTTTACTATTTGATGTGCCCAAGTAGTGTCAGAAAAATGCCATTTCATTTATCTCCTCACCAACACTTGTTTATTGTCATCTTCATTTCAACCACTGGAAGAAATGCGTGGCAGCAAACGGGTTCTGGAACGACGGCACATGTGGAGCATCTTTCGTGTGCTTATTTGGGGGTCTGTGTATCTCCTTTAGTAAAATGTCTATTCAAATCTTCTGTCCATTTTTGAATGAGGTGCTCTTATCATTTAGGATTGAGATTTCTTTATATGCTCTGGATATAAGTCTTCTATCAGACATATACTTTGCAAAACCTTTCTCACAGTCTGCGGATTACCTTTTCGTCTCTTCTCAGTGCCTCTCCAAAGATCTGTTCACTGGGTGTAAAATTCTATGTTCGCACCTCTTTCTTTCAGGAAAGATGTTGCCCCATTGTCTCCCCACTTGTATTTTCTTCTGGCAAGAAATCTGCTGTGTCCTTATCTTTGATACCCCGCACTTAGGCTTTTTGTTTGTTTGTTTTTCTGAGTATTCTTAAGAATCTCTATCACTCATTTTGAGAAATATGATTATAATGTGTCTTATCTTCCTTATATGTCTTGTTTGGTTTTCTTGTATGAGGTCTTCTGATGTTTCTTCTATTTAGATCTGTGGGTTTATAGTTTTCATCAATTTTGAAAAATTTCAGACATTTTTTTCTCCAAATATTTTTATCTCTTCTCTCTTCTTTCCTTTGCAGACTCCCAAAAACATGTATATTAATCTGTTTTAAGTTGGCATAGAGCCCACTGATGCCCTATTCATCTTTTTAATGGTCTCTTCATATTTCACTTTGGATAGCCTCTGTTCTTAAGAGCTCTGTTCTTCCCCTATGATATCTACCTGCTATTAATCCCATTTAGTATACTGTTTATCTCATGCCACGCAGTTGTTTCTAGAATTTCACTTTTGTTTTTATGTTATTTAACTTTTTTGGACATATGGGATACAACTATGCTAACTTTTTAAATGTCCTTGTCTGCCAATTCTAATGTCTGTATCATTTCTACATCACTTTTGATTGACTAATTGATATTCTCATTATGAGTCAAATTCTCTTGACTCCTTGCATCCCTTATGCTTTTTAATTGTATGCCACACAGTTGTTCTAGGAGTCAGCTACATTCTTAATTGGATGTCACACAATTCTTTTATGATTCAGTTAAGTTCCTTGAAAACACTTTGATCCTTTCAAATCATTCACTTACAATGTGTTAGGAGAAACTGCAGCAGCGCTCAGTCTAGGATTAATTATTCATCAATACTGAATAAAGACCATGTACTATGCACTTGACTCAATGCTTCATGAACCTTGAGGTTTTCCAATGTTACTGGCGGGAATAGGCACCATTCCTGGCTATGAGTAAGTGCCACACACTATTCTGTCTAATCCTTTTGGATGGTTCATCCCTTAGCCTTAGGCGGTTTCCTAACATGCATGAGCTGATTAACACTCTGCCAAATAACTAACAGCAATCCTCTGGAGATTCTGGGATTCTTTCTCTGTGCAGCCCCATCCCATCTAGTCCTGTGAACTCCAGATACCCGTTCCTCCCAGATTCTCAGTATCTTGTGCCAATGCAAAGTCTGTTTGGGGTCCACCTGGTGCCCCTAAACTCTTCCCCCCTCTCATGGAAGCCATTCCCTTGAGACAGAAAGCTGGGGCAATCATAGGAATCACTGTGTTCATTTATGGTCTCTCAGGGACCATGGTCCTTTACTACCTTATGTCCAATATCTTACAAACTATTGTTTTACGCATTTGTCATTTCTTTTTAGTTCCCAATGAAACAGTAAATTCACTCCCTGTTACAAATTTCTTCATAACTATTTTTCCTCAGTTATCTTACCATGACCTGGAATATTATGAATTAATTTGTCAACGGAAGAAAGACTTACAAAGACTTTGCTTTTACTTACTGCTGCTAAATGCACAGAAACCCAAAGAGAAACAGACACGTCTGTTGAATTATCAATGAGAATGACATTGTTAACTACACATATATACTGCAACACAGAAATGATGCTGTAAGCAATGTGTCAAACCTTAAGTATGGATTTTGATCACATGAAACACTTGAGAAACAACAGGAATTTTGGTTAGTCTTTTTTTTTTTTTTTTTCCGCTGTTTTGAGTTCCAGTAACTAACAAATTTGTATGCACTGGGAAGGAGAACAGTTCTTTGCAATTTGGACCAGTGAGGTTTTCTTTTGTTTGTTTGTTTCTGTGTTTTCTCTTGATGTATGGCTGACATTTTTAGAATTGGAATTGTAAGCTCCTTTTCTATCTGTATGTTTAAGTGTCTACAATTCAGAAATGACTGGCCTTTCAACATATGAGTGTGTAATGTTTTCCTACCTCCAGACAGTATTGATAAGATTATAAAGTCTTTTAAAAAATCTGTTATAATATACTATTGAGTATAAATAAGAGCCTATATAAACTAACTTTTCCTAAAATTCCCAGACAATAAGGAAATTAAATTTCCAACACTTAAGTTGTGGTAGATTAAAAAATAAATTCTTTTTTCTCCTTTTTAAAAAACTTTTTAAAAATGATTCTTTATTTGTGAGACAGAGATAAACAAAATGTGAGGGGGGTGGGGAAGAGAGGAGGGAGGGAGACAAAGAACCTGAAGCAGGCTGCAGGCACTGTAACTGCGAGATCATGACCTGAGCCAAAGTTGGATGCTTAACGGACTGAGCCAACCAGGTACCCCTAAAAATTAAAATCTTAAATAAACCAACTCAAAAACATTTTACAAATCCAAGTTAATTAACATAGTTTAGTTAAAAAATCTGCCAAACAAGATTAGTTTAATAAAATGTAATTCGATAAAATTAGCTATATATTCTCTGATTTACCAGTGCTAAGTGTAATAAAGTGTGTATTTTAATTTCTACTTCAAATGCTCTTCCCATATGCATACAAGTTTATTGATCAAATTAAGTTTGCATTATTTCTCCTTTTTATTTAAGATTATGAAAAAGTAAATTTGACCAAATTTAATCATTATCCGGATAAACTTTATTTCAACAGTAATTATGTTTATAGTATGTCAGGTTGAACAGTTTCCAAAATATTTAAGAACTTAAAACTTTGGACTAATATTAAATTGAGTTATTTAATGGATAATCATTGGATACCTTGGCCATTTGTAATTAAGCAGGAATACTGACATACTATTAATCCTAATTTAAAATTTTTTGCTTTTGATTTTTATAAGCTATACAGAGGCTTTATATATCAGTCAAGTTAATTAATCTGTTCATTTTTGCTACTTTATGAGGTTGTAAAAGAGATGTATATGGCTCTAGAAAGTTAGTTACAAAAATTCATGTTCTTTGCTAAAATGCTGATATTGGACTCCCAGTTCACAATTATCCACCCCACCTCAGGTTTTTTCTGTGAAATATAATTTAATTATTTTAGATAAAAGTTTTAAGCACTTGACACTATATTTAAAACTAATAGTTTCTAAGGAATGTAACTCTGTATATTATAACTCTTTGTGCTTCCGTTTCCCAAGGAAAAGAACATTTTTGCCCTAAAGCAGCGGTTCTCAGGATTTTTGGTGTCCAGATACCTTACAACACTCTTAAAACTTATTGAGGACCTCTATGACGTTTGTGTGTGTGTGTGTGTGTGTGTGTGTGTGTGTGTGTGTGTGTGTGTGTGATACTGATATTTTCTGTATTGCGAGGTGAAAGTAGAAAAAAAAATAAATGCTTACTTACTCATTGTTAACTAGCAGCAATAAACACATTGCACATTAATAATATTATGGAATTAGTTCTGGCTTTATGAACTCCCTAAGACCAGTCCTTAAGTATCTGTTTGTTCCAGAGTATCAAAGAGCATAAGAACAAAACTTGAAAAATGAATTTTATTTGCACTGGTTTGTAATATCTGAGTCAGAACAGAAAAGCAATCTGTTAAAATCGAAGTTTTCTCAGTTCTGATGAACTTGCTTCCTTTTTGTATAATATTACCTTATAAAGTATAATATTACAAAGTATAACATAAATTTTAGAATTCTAAAACTTTTTAAAATTAGTTTTGTTTTGCATACTACAAAAACAACCAAGTTTCCTTCTTGGTTTCATTATTCTAATTAGGAAGTTTTAAAAAAATGTTTATTTTTGAGAGAGACAGACTATAAGCAGGGAGGGACA
This sequence comes from Acinonyx jubatus, assembly GCF_027475565.1. Classification (NCBI taxonomy): domain Eukaryota; kingdom Metazoa; phylum Chordata; class Mammalia; order Carnivora; family Felidae; genus Acinonyx; species Acinonyx jubatus. The sequence continues at coordinate 23,235,183 of NC_069398.1, forward strand.
GAGAGAGAGGGAGACACAGAATCCAAAGCAGGCTCCGGAGCCCGATGTGGGGCTTGAACTCACGAACTGTGAGATCATGATCTGTGCTGAAGTCAGCCACTTAAATGAGCCACCCAGGCGCCCCTTTTCTAGTTAGGAATTTTTATCAGATTTTTCTCCTTGAAAAGTTTAAGTCTATTATTTATACTTTTTTTTTTTTTTTTTACTCTGATGTTTCCTTGAAAGCTCTACATTCAGCAATGGGCGACACCAGAGTTCTGGACTTGAGCAAAGCAGCCCCATGTAAAAGGACCATATACTAGGTAATTCAAATAACTAAGACTTCCAAGAAGAGGCTCCTGTATACAGGCTTCTGATGTCATTGCTAACTTTTAAGATCAGACCAGTGGACTGAGTTGGGATTTCCGCAACTCTTCTTAGTTGAGAAGCAGACAAATTCATGTGATTAATAACCCGGATGCAGTGGAGCAAGAATGGATTGATTATACAGAGCTGAATGAACTAACTGTCGAGGGCTCACCATGGGTTGTTTTGTTAGTAATGTCATTGACACTGTTTTAATGTTCTCTTTCTGTGCAGATAAGAAAGGTTTTTCTCTTTTTTTAAGTTTTTATTATTATCCATAATGATTTAGTATATTCTGCTTTTATACACTATAGTATTTTTAAATAATATTTCATTCTCAACAGCTTCTCCCCCTACCCATGCAGAATTGAGAAACTCAAAGTTTTCTTCGTTTTCATGGCAATATAGTTACTGCATAGGTTCAGTAAGAACTGGTCTTCCTGTTTACTAGGATATGCCTGGAAAAATTCTAAGGCCTTGCCTGGAATACCATATGTGAGAGTAATGCTCATTTAATCAGATATGATTAGACACGGTTAAGGAATTAAGGTTAACTTCATGGAGCCATTACCTAAAAAAAACAAAACAAAACAAAACAAAACAACAACAACAACAACATTGAAAAACTAGCTTGGTCTCCAGCTTTACAGGGTCCACCTGTATAAATAGGAAGGAATGTCACTTCCTAGAGGGCCACCTTGGGATATTTGGGGAATTTTGAGAAAAAAGATACTCATCCAAATACTGTTGACCCCTGAACAACACAGAGGTTAGGGATACTAACGCCTTACACAGTAAGAAATCCACATATAACTTCTGACTCCCCAAAAACATAACTACTAACAGCCTATAGACCAGAAGCCTTATTGATAACATAAACAGTTGATTGACACATATTCAGTATGTTATATATATATTTATATATATATCCTATACTGTATTCTTACAATAAAGTAAGCTAAAGAAAATATTATCAAGAAAATCACAAAGGATATGTTATTATTAAGAAGATCATAAAGGAAATGTTATTATTAAGAAAATCATAAAGGAAGAGAACATACATTTCCAGTCCTGTACTGTATTTATTGAAAAAAAATCTGCATATAGGTGAGCTCCACAGTTCAAACCTGTGTCATGCAAGGGTCCCCTGGATACAGGTACTGCAGGTGGTGGACAGAGTTTCTTGGGATTGGCTTTCCAGCTCAAGACAGTAAATACCAGAGACTTCTAAAAGTTCAATATGAAATGTTTATAAAACCTTACAAGGAAAGTGAACTTGAAAAGGCTTATGTAGTAAACTACATTCTTGCTATATCCATGTAAAAAATCAGGTCATATCTAATGAAACAGACCCTCCTTTGAGACTATTTTTGATCAAATAGGGGAAATTTTTGCTTCAAGGGAACACAAGCATTGTCTATAGGTACTCTTCAGCACTATGTGTTTCTGATTCCATGGAAGCCAATTTCCAACTCTGTGAAGTTGTAGGTATGTGATAGCAATGCAAAATAATTATTGTACATAATCAAGCAAATTCTGTCTTGCCAAGTAGAGGCTCGAGTGACTTCCTCAAAGTCAGCTGAGCTTCCATTTACACATTCATTTCAGTATTTCTCGTCTACAATTGCGTCTGTTCTTTTGATTCTTTGAATTGGTTATAGTATCTGCCAAGTTCCATCTTTATTAACTAAAATCTTTAAAACATGTACATCTTATCTTGTAATGTATAAGAGTCATGGTTTTACCCTTGCTTTAAAAATGTCTTTAAACAAACTCCTCAACTCTACAAAACTTTAATATCCTAGAATTTTTTTTTTGTATCTACCAACACTCCTGGGACATTTCCTTATATTGAGGGTGTTGCATTAGTACCTCTCCTTTGCTTTAATTCTTTGAAAGTTTTCCACTCACAAACCAAATGTCAGTCACCAAATGATAACTTAAATTCCAAAGTTTTAATGATTTGCAAATGTGGATTATGTCCAAAAATGAAAAGAAAGAGGTGCTTTTAACAGTCACCCACCTGCACATATGTACACGTGTAACATAATGCTATATTTTTAAATAAATTTTTAAAAATAAATATTTAAATAAAATTGTGCCACTGCTCCAAAATTGCACACTGTCCTGATATAGGCTCTGAAACGGTGGGTGATCTTTATGACACGTAGGTTTTTGGCAAAATATTAAAAGTGAGCTGCATACATAGAGAATACAGAGCACTCAGTTTTCATGATTTGAAAGTGAAACCCTAGGAAGCAGAAGGCTTTATGTGTGACAGCTTAAATGCTTGTAATCAAACTAATTGGCAGCACGATGACCCAAATGAGTTTAAAGTCACTATAATATATGTTTAGCAATCAACGAAGTGTTCCTTTATTATTCAGGCTCACGTTTTGCAATTTTATGTTATAGGACCAAATGGAAGTGGGGGGTGGAAAGCAGAAAACGAAAAAGGAAAAATGCATAAACGATTCCGTTGCTTCAAAAGAGTAAATGAAGCAAAAATGAGCCTATTGCTGAATGATGAAAAACAATAAAATTAGTTTGATGAATGGAATCAGGAATAAAACCATTAAAAGGGTTATCTGTTGCTTAAAGAAATCTTATATACATAGGAATCGGCAGGTTTAAAAGTAGAGATTCCATTTTCAAAAAAGTAACAGTATAAATAAAACTCATTCAGGAATGTTCTCAAATAAAGGAATAACTGAACCCACTACAAAACTTCTAGCAAGAACCAATGCAGTCTTCTTCCTGCTCTCCCCAATAACACAGTATCCTACCAAAAGTAATAAAAGTCTTTGCACAAGTATGACAAACTATGTGGCAGGAAAAGGATCGAATACAATAAAGGGTCAGATTTAGATAAATAATCTGAATGAGTCTTGGACAAGCTATACCCGAGCAAGAAAAGAGAAGCGAGATTAAAACTCGCTAACACAAATATGCCTGTAATTAAATCAGGTAGTAATTATAACTGGGACTGCTTTCAAAGTACATTCTATACACGTACAACTAAGGTCTACAGACATGTGTTGGGCTGACTCCTCCAATCTCTTGAGCAGCGTGTTACAAATCAGTGCTTCTGGGTTGGCAAGGGGTGGGGGCCCTGAAAGTGACAGTTTTGAACAGTAAAAACCTTCCAGAAAACATAACCTCTTAAAATAACACATGGGTCAAAGAAGAAATCCCAAGAGAAAATTTTTTGAACTAAATATTTTGAGCTAAGTAAAAATAAAAGTATTTTGAACTAAATAACAGTAAAAGTATATATCCAAATATGTGGAATATAGCAAAAACAGCCCTGAAAGGAAAATCTATGGCACTGAAAGTATGTATCAGAAAAGAAGATAGATCTAAAGCAAATAATCTATGCTCTCACCTTAGGAAACTAGATAAATTAGAGTAAATTAAATTCTAAGTAAGCAGAAGAAAAGAGATCATCAAAATTAGAATAGAAATCAATGAAACTGAAAACAAAATCAATGGAGAAAGTCAATAATACCAAAAGCTGGTTCTTTGAAAAGATCAATTAAAAGTCAATAAGCCTCTACCCTGGCTAAGATAAAAAAGAGAAGACAGAAGTTACTAATATCAGAAATTGAAAGAGAGGATAGCACTACATACCCCACAGGCATTAAAAGGATAATAAAGGAATGTTATGAAGAATTCTATGCCACAAATGACAACCTAGATGAAATGAACCAATTCCATGAGAGATACACTATGGAAAAACTGACATAAGAAGAGATAGATAATCTGAATAGACCTGATTAAAGAAATGGAATCAACAATTAATTTTCCATAACAAAGAACACCAGACCCAGATGGGTTTATTGGTGAATTCTACTAAATATTTAAGGAAGAAATTACAGCAATTATCTACAATCTCTTCCAGAATATAGAAGAAGACAGAATACTTCATGACTCATTCCATGAGGCCTGCATTACCTTAATATCAAACCTGGACAAGGACATTAGAAGAAAAGAAAACTATAGACCATTATCTGTCAGGACCATATACGTAAAAATCCTCAATAAAGTATTAGCAAATCAAATCTAACAATGTATTTAAAAAATGATACACCATTACCAAGTAGTATTTCTGCCAGAAAAGCAAGGATGGTTCAACATTTGAATATCAATGAATGTAATCTATTATATCAGAAGGCTTAAAGAAGAAAAATCATGTGATTGTATTAATAGATGCAGAAAAAAAGCTGTTGTCAAAATCCAATACCAATTCATGATAAAAGTTCTCAGCAAACTAGGAATAAAAAGGATCTTCCTCACCTTGAAAAGAATATCAACAAAATATCTATAGTTAATATCATAATTAATAATAAAATTCTCAAAGGTTTCTGGTGTTAGCTTAATAGCAAGGCAAGGATGTTTCCCCTCAGAATTCCTTTTCAACATCATACTGGAAGTCCTAGCTAATGCTATAAGATAAGAAAAGGAAATAACAGGTATACACATGAGAAGGAAAAAATACATCTGTTTTTGTTTTCAGATGATATGATCACCAATGTAAAAAATCCAAAAGACATTCCTAGAACTAATAAGTGATTAGAGCAAGGTTGCAAGATACAAGGTTAATATTACAAAAATCAATTGCTTTCCTATATACCAGCAATGAACAAGTTGGTATTTGTAATTAAGATATTATCACTGACATAAGCACCCCCCAAATGAAATATTTAGTTATGAATCTAACACGATGTATAACTTATACATAACTTATAACCTGTACAAAATTTATGTGTGGAAATTACAAAGTTCTCATAAGGGGGACCAAAGAAGAATTAAATTTATGGAGAGATATTCCATGTTCACGAATAAGATGACTCAATATTGTCCAGATGTCATTTCTTCCCAGCTTGATCTACAGATTCAATTGACTTCCAATCAAAATCCCAGCAAGATATTTTATGCATCTCGACAAACTGATTCTAAAGTTTATAGAGAGTGACAAAAGACCTCTGGGTCTTAGAATAGCTAAGTCAATGTTAGAAGAGCAAAGCTGAAGAACTGACATAACTCAACTTCTAGACTTATTAAGAATAAATGTCGACTAATGCACTTATTATTTATCTACAGCAACTGAGACACCATGGTATTAGTGACAAAAGAGACAAACAGACCACTGCAACAGAATAGCTCAGAAATAGATGTAAATGTAGTCAACTGATCTTTGACAAAGGAGCAAAGGAAATACAATGGAGCAAAGACAAGTCTTTTTGCCAAATGGTGGTGGGACAACTGGACATTCACACACAAAAAAAGAAAAACACAAAGAGTCTAAACCCAGACCTGACACCCCACACAAAAATTGACTCAAAAATATCAAAGACAAAAATACAAAATATAAAACTATAACATTCCTGAAAGATAACAGAGGAGAAAACCTATCTAAGCTTGGGCACAGCAACGACTTTTTAGATACAACACCTAAGGCACAACACATGAACTAAGTAATTGATAAGCTTGACTTCATTAAAAGGAAAAATTTCTGTTCTGTGAAAGATAATGTCAGGAGAATGAGAAGACAAACCGCAGGCTGGGAGAAAATATTTGGAGAAGACATAACTGACAATAGCCTGTTATGCAAACTATGTAACAAAACTCAGAAAACTCAATGAAAAGAACATGACAAGCCTCATTAACAGATAGGCAAGAGGCCTGAACAGGACACCTCACCAAAGAAGATATACACATGGCAAGGAAGTACACCAAAAGATGTGCAACATTATGTCATTAGAAAATTGCATGTTACAACAGCCAGATACTACTACACATCTATTACAGTGTAAAATTCCAAAACACTGACAATGCCGAAGCTGGCAAGGACAAAAGAGCCGAAGGAAATGTCATTCACTGCTAATGGGAATGCAAAGTGGTACAGCCACTTTGGAAGACAGTTTGGCAGTTTCTCCAAAACTAAGCATACTGTTAACCATAAGATCTGGAAATTGTGCTCCTTGGTATTTATGCAAATGAGTTGAAAGCTTATGTCTACACCAAAACCTAGGACAGATGTTATCGCACCTTTATCTATAATAGCTAAACTTTGAAAGCAACCAGATGCCCTTTAGCAGTTGAACAGATATATGAACTGTGAACATCCAAACAATGTATGATTATTAAGCACTGAGGGAAAAAAAGAGATATCAGGCCATAAAAAGACCTGGAGGAACCTGAAATTCATGTCACTAAGTGAAGGAGACCAATCTGAAAAATCTACAGACTGTATCATTTCCAACTATATGGCATTCTGAAAAAGGCAAACGATGGAGACAGTAGAAATGTGGAGATACTGGTTGCCAGCGGTTAATGGGAAGAGAGGAATGTAAGTAGGTGGAACAAGGAGGATTTTTAGGGCAGTGAGACTACTTGGTATGATAGTATCATGGTGGATGCATGTCATTTGTCAAAACCTAAAAAGTGTGCAACACGAAGCGCGAACCTTAACGTAAACCATAGGCTTTGGGTGATAATGATGTACCAGTGTAGGTTCATCAATTATAACAAATGTACCCCACGGTGCGGGACGTCATTGGCGGATATATGTGAGCCACAGGTAACAGCAACACTCTGTACTTTCAGTTCAGTTTTTCTGTAAATCTTTGTGCTAAAAAGTGAGGTTTATTAAACCACCACCATCATCACAACAAAAACAAAAACCAAAAAATAAAACTGAAGCCTTCCCAGGAAAGAGTTTTCAGAAAGTTGTGGCCTAGTCTAGTCCACTCCCTTGCATGGGAGAGTGGGGCTTTATTTAAATTGGCCTATACATATTATGAGGTGTGAATATTAAACAAAACACTTACATAACCTTTTATTTCGGATGGGAAAGACCAAAGTTTTATGCTTTGGTGAAACGAGAAGGATCCATGTGCTTTAATGTCTAGTTAGGGAGGTAAAACAAAGACAGAGATAGAACTTACCCTTTGGCCTATGTTCCTAAAGGTTAAGAAAAAGAAAAACAAAAGCCAATGCTATTTCCCTATTGCTCAATGTGAAATAAGTATTCGGCTTATTGGCAGGACAGTTTTCTGTTATGAAGTTCAATTCTCAACTTGAATTCTTCCCCTAGTTGTAGGACTTTGGAAAAGATACCGTTTCCAACGCTCATTTGTTTTCACTCACAAAATGACTTAGACAAATGGTCCCGGAATGTGCATGGTCTCTTGATCAGTTGGACAGCATCGCTACCAACATATCCACAGATGGGCTGACACTGAAAGACCCCTTTGAAGAGCACCTTGATCTGATCCTCATTTGGAAGATGAAAAAAAAAATAATGTAATTTCATGACCCAACCACTTTAGAATTTGCAATAATTTAAAAAATAAACTTATTATCTCTTCTGCATTCAAAATTTAAATATGTGTCACAATTCAAGAACTCGACATTTAGGATGCAACTGTATTATAACACAGACCTATTATAAATAATAGCAAGTTTTTCGTTTATCTCCTTTTTCTATTACTCATGCATATATATCTGTTATGACATGAATACTGTATCAAATTGCACCTCTTTTATAGTGTGTCCTTTTATCTATTTTAGATAATACTGCTTGTTCACATATCTTAGAATAATTTGAAGAGGCTTGGCTATGAATACCCACATCACAACAGAATCTATGATAAGTATATTTTAATAGTCAATTACTTTGTAATTCTGCAGCAGAACAAAGGTGTGCATTCGATAGTGTCCAGTTAATTTTTTTTAACTGGGTAAGATGACTACAAAGGAAAAAAGAGACAGTATACTAAGCATGTCCACAGACTGTCTCAAAGCCCTTCCCAAATGTATGTATGGATAAACGAAACAAAGGAAGAATGTCTGGTTTTATTTTTGAGGCTCAGAAAAAAAAATCAGCAAAGGAAATAAATACCCAGAAGCTGTAATAAGCCAGATAGCACATATCAAATCCCATGAAGAAGAGACATCGCAAAAAGAGCAATGAGGAAAACCTAGCAGCGCTGATACTTTGTTGTCAACAACCTGGATGAAGATAGAAAAATCACACTTCTGGCAATGGGCGGGGTTCACCAGCACAGTGCCAAGAAGAAGCAATGATGTATCAGATGGCAGACACAGGTTAGCACACTACGTTCACCAAGATGAGCTTCAACGATATACGCATGTATGTGTCTGTGCGTAATCCTTCCACGTATGGAAAAGACACACCTGTTAGTTAACTGTAATCAAAAGAACAGGGAGGTGTAGGGGGCAAGAAAAGTGGCATGATCTTCAGCTACGCCAACTAAAGGGGCAGTTTCTAGGATGACAGAGGTCATTGTTCTAACAATACTTAGTTTTGCGAGTTAAGTTTCAGACTGGCAGTCAGACAAGGTGACATGTGACATCCCTTCTGACTCAGAGGTTCTTTTTTTTTTTTAATTTTTTTTAACATTTACTTATTTTTGAGACAGAGAGAGAGAGAGCATGAATAGGGGAGGGTCAGAGAAAGAGGGAGACACAGAATCTGAAACAGGCCCCAGGCTCTGAGCTGTCGGCACAGAGCCCGACGCGGGGCTCGAACCCACGGACCGTGAGATCATGACCTGAGCCGAAGTCGGGCGCTTAACCGACTGAGCCACCCAGGCGCCCCATGACTCAGAGGTTCTATAACTCTAAGTCTATTAAGGTAAAGCCAAAATAACAGATCTATTTTAATGACCGAACTGAAAGCTGGCGATTTACAAACAGATGAAAATAACTTGTGACTATATTATGCGTCTTTCCAAACGCAGCTTAAGACTTCCATTTGGTTATGATGCCTACCTGCTTAATGTCTGACTAGAAAAACATATTAGCTTCTGTAGTTTCCTTTGCTTCTTAGAATGTTCTAGTATTAATGCTCCTTTTGTTCAGAGAAATCAGGTTTTTGTATCGTATCGCTAGTTGTGTTACAAAGTTATTTTTCAAATGTATTTCAAATAAATTATGAAGGAACCAAATTTCTTGTCTCCTTTGGGTTGAGAATTGAGATGCCAACTTCCCACGACTTTCTCTGCACAGGACACAGCCCTGCCTTCCCTTGGCAAAGTCAGGCCTATTTCTCACCAAGGTAGGAAAAAGTAGGTTACAGTTAGGATCCTCTTGCAAAAGGTAAAATGTGAATGTTCTCTCTAGGGACTGAAATGGAACCAGAATTCTTGGGAGTAAAAAAGAGAATGATGGTACACTGTAGGCTTAGGTGAGTTCTTGGTGGGTCTCTGTAATGCTACCTGCATGACTCAGTCTCTCCTCAATTTGCTTCTGCGGCAGGCTAGCTGTACACATAGTCATTTGTTGGTCTGGGCAAGATTTTACGAGATGTGATGAATGTATGAAATATTAGGAGTATACTAGGAACCACAGCTGTTACGCCTTGCTGCATTTTTAATGGCTCCTTAAAATCAGAGGCCACTACACACAGCAGCACATTTAGACAGGAAACACTGCAATTATCTGGCTTCACCACTCCATTGCAAATCTGCTAGTACATTACAGTTTATAAGCCCTAATAGACAGTCATCACCTTTGGCAATGGTTCTACTTGAGAATAGCCACAATCTGGATTTATTACAAGACAGTTGTCAATGGAGACTGATAGGTTTTTTCTTTTTTCTTTTCTTTTCTTTTCCATTCTGGTTTTTTTTTTCCCCCATCCTGCAAACCAGGCATCAAAGATTTCAGAGCAGAAATTAAGTGTAGTATAAGGCAGGCCCCTTTAAACATGACTGTTAGTGAAGCTAATTACTACAGGAAAATTGGAGATCATTCATTAGCCTAGCAAGCAAATTAAGGTTTGTTAACAGTGATTTATAATGCCAAGCCTTGGGTAACTGTGCTGGTCCTTTCACATATATGTGTATAGGACCTGACAGTTTATTAACTGTGCCATATCTAAACAGCTTGTCACCAGGGTGCTTTTGTTAAAATGACATTGTATTTTAAATGGATAAACATTTTTACACGAGCAAAATGCATTTTAAATGTTTGGCTTCTGAAGTCAAGTATCAGGAGATAGGTGAAGTGTCTCAAGCTATCTAAGCTTCCAATAACTCTTGTTTACTGCTGGAGCTGACTATAGGAAAATGTGACACTGGGAGTTAAAATAGCACTTTTCCTCTTTAACAAGCCCCAGTTGTGTTTTTTAACCTCTTTTCAAATGATACTCCTGGTGTTTCACAAAGCTGTAAGTTTCTTACGCAATGGATAGGGAGGCATCTAATTTACAATTTCAGGAAAAATATATTTTTAAAGGAGTTAAGCAAAGGAATGAGTCCTTTGACCTGAGATTCTGATTGATAGCCCATAAAACTCCAGGGCAGTTAAATCTATCAAAAATAAAGGTTGTGTGGGTAGTCAGAGTAAACCTTGGTATTTCATACTGTCCATGGCTCATTTTATATATAGCTCATACCAACTAATTCCACATTTCTATAAACTGGAAATCTTCAACAAGAATAGGACAACGTCTTTGAAGCCAGCATTAGAAAAAGGAAAAAAAAGGAAAGGAGAAGGAGAAGGAGGAGGAGGAGGAGGAGGAGAAGAAGGAGAAGGAGAAGGAAGAGAAGGGGAAGGAAATGGGAAGGGAAGAAAGAGGAAATAAAGTGACTTTCTGAATTCCATGACAGTGGCCTGTCCATACCCTCTGGGATTGTGGATACACACTGCTAAACAGTCTTTGCTGATAATCACCTCTGTGGCTGACAAGATACACTAGCCATGCAAGAGAACGAGAGTAAAGCCTCAATATTTCTATGGGCTACACCCTGAGTAACACAAATATAAAACATTATTCATTATTAATTTCCAAGAAAGGCAGACTTGGCCACTCAATTGCAATGTGGACTTCTTTCACTGCTGACACTGAAAAGCAGTGTTCATTAGGTACTAAGGGGCCCATGGCCTTGCCTTCTATGGTTCAAAGGAGAGCAAAGAGAGGCAGCAAAACCGATCACAAGCACTGGCCCCACATGGCAAACATTTAGGTGTAAGGTAGCCAGAATCATGGATCTTGGCATATCAGAACCAAAGGCCCTTTAATAAGCAATTAACTAGTCCTGTGACTTGTAAAACCTTCTTTTTTTCCAAAATGATTTATATTTTCCGAATCTGAGGGGTCTGGAGAGGGCTGGAGGGGACAGGAAGACCAGGCCCAGGGCTATTTCCCCACATCCATCAGGAGCACCTGCACTTTGTTCTTATCTCCTCAATCAGAGTTTGCAACAGCCAACAACAAGACTCCTGTGGACAGCAGATGTTTAAAAATACCTGGCCTATCTCCTCATGGAAATGCTCAGAAGACAAGAGTGTGGACGGATGAGCTGTAACTAGAAATACCATCTGATCCTTTCTCATCCAAGTACCCTGTTCACCAAATTTCTCAATTCCTTTGTACTGCATGAAAAAGTTGAAACTAAAACTGTGGAGCTAGAAGACAATTTCCTCAGGGTGAGCTGGAAGAGGCCTCTCACTGTGCAGATCCTGCAAAGGATGAAATGTCTACAAACCAGAATTGAACCTGTAACGTTCACATCGTTGGGGTATGCTGCTCACGGCTCACTGATCCTGTGCCCAAAATGAAGAGTAATCATACCCCATCAAAAACAGAAAAAAAGGAAAGGAAAGGAAAGGAAAGGAAAGGAAAGGAAAGGAAAGGAAAGGAAAGGAAAGGAAAGGAAAGGAGGAAGGAAGGAAGGAAGAAATGGAAAATACAATGATATTTTTAGTCTAAGGCTCCTGAAATTAGGGTTTACTGGTGACTATGCAGAGGAGCCTGTCCAAACAGAGATACTCAGTCCAGATATAAACCGACCATTCAGGGTAACTAAGATTTATTCTGTGGTTTCTAGTCTTATCAAAACACCTACTTCAGTGTAGATTTGGATTTTGTTACTTCGTAACAGAAAATTATAGTTCAGGATAGTATTTATTTATTTTTAATTTTTTTTAATGTTTTTATTTTGGAGACAGAGACAGACAGATCGCAAGCAGGGGAGGAGCAGAGAGAGAGGGAAACACAGAATTAGAAGCAGGCTCCAGGCTCTGAGCTGTCAGCACAGAGCCTGAAGCGGGGCTCGAACTCACAGACTGTGAGATCGTGACTTGAGCTAAAGTCAGACACTCAACCAACTGAGCCACCCAGGCGTCCCCAGGATAGTATTTTTTAATGTTTATTTATTTTTGAGAGAGAGAGAGAGCGAGCGAGAGAGAGAGAGCGAGCGAGCGAGAGAGAAAGAACGAATGAACACGATCGGGTGAGGGGCAGAAAGACAAAGAATCCCAAGCAGGCTCCACACTATACGCATGGAGCTTGACGTAGGGCTCAAAACCATGAACCATGAGATCATGACCTGAGCCCAAATTGAGTCGGATGCTTAACCAAATGGGCCTCCCAGGTGCTCCTCAGGCTGGTATTTTAAAGGTTATAGTTCAAAATCATGGTAACTTTTTACCACTGGGAAAAGCAATTGATTTCATTTACCCAAATGTTTCTGCATAGTAAATAGATCATTTCAAAATCACCCAACTCCTTCCCTGGCTTTGTTCCATATTCCCTATAATTAGCCTGATGCAGGGCTTGATCTCACAAAGCGTGGGATCATGACCTGAGCAGAAATCAAGAGTCGGATGCTTGACTGATTGAGCCACCCAGGTGCCCCCTAAGATATTTTCTGGTAAGCATAAGGCTGAGTTTTAAGGACATACTGAAATTCTCACATGTTTTAACACAGATTTCAATTTGCATGGCAATGTTTTGTTCTTCCCATTACTTTGGCCACCTCCCTAAGCTACCATTGAAGATATATACACACCAAAACTTCTAACTCCCTACTCTAACTTCCAAACTCACCAGCTTCCTAAAATCCAATTTCTCCTTCTTGGATTCCTATTCCAAATAAAAGTAGCATCACAGTCATCAATTCTGGGCTTCACATCTTTCTTATTTTTAACAGATCAGTAGCATCAAGTCCATATCTACCTATAAATCATTCCCTATAATTAACCAACCCAAGTCCAGCCTTTTTCCAGAAACATGATACAGTCAAAGCAATTCCACACAATGTGGAATTCCATTCTCTGTGCTCTTACCTTTGTTGCCTCAAACTTTGTTCCACCTTTTTCTTTATCTGTTGAGAATCTCAATATCCATTAAGTTCTGCACAACTTAATCCTCCTATAATTCATAATTGACCCTTATAAATACTTACATCTTATTTACCTTAAGAACAAAGAAAAGATATTTAATATATGTTTGGCAATTAAAATGCACTGTACTCTCCATCTGGTGTGCTGTTTTCTAACTCAATCTTTATCAATGAATCCAAATGACCCAAAACTACTAGAGATCTCTGATGGAACTGAGATTTTTAAGAAATTTCCATTATAATGGAAACTTGTCAGTAAATAAATAATGGCCAAGAATGCATTTACCCAGAGTTAATTATTAATAAATATAAATATTAGAGTCTTATTTGGGAGACATGTTAAAATACTCAGCATCATTTATCTTTAAGCATTTGACAGGTTATGATTAAATACTCGAATTACAAAATTCTCTCCCAGCAATACCAGCAAGTACTGGCAGGTGGGGAGGAAGATGACTCTGCATGGGGTTGCAATCAAGACCAGGTGGATATAGGTGCATTTGTAAACTTAAAACCCAGAGAAACATTATAAAGGGGAAGAATGTCAGGTTCTCTGTAGAGCCTAAATGCACTTACTTTAAAAAAATTTTGTATAACTTTATTCATTTTTGAGAGACAAGAGAGACACAGCGTGAGCAGGGGTGGGGCAGAGGGGACAGGGAGACACAGAATCGGAAGCAGGCTCCAGGCTCTGAGCTGTCAGCACAGAGCCCGACATGGGCTCAAACTCATGGACTGCGAGATCATGACCTGAGCTGAAGTCAGACACTCAACTGATTGAACCACCCAGGCGCCCCTAAATCCACTTCTTTAAATGTGAAGTATCAAAAATATTAAAAGCATCACAGAGGAAGGAAAGGAACTGGGTGGTTTAGGGAAGACTAAATTCCTTGAGAGGGGCCACTGATTTTTCACATCTGTAACCTATCACCTAGAACAGTGCTTGATGGAGAAGGTGCTTAGTAAGTACTTAGTGAAAGACAAAAAGTCAGAAGTGTCTGTTAAAAGAAAAGCCCAGTCTTGAAAAACAAACAAAGAAAACAAAAAAACACCCACATTATTCGAAGAAAAACAGGAGATATTTCAGGGTCTGCAGTCAAAAACTTAGAAGATGGCAAAGAATTTAATCCTTTTATGACCTTATAGCTCTGATGGAAAGCCACAGGTGAATATTTTGCACCCATTGCCTGTTACCAACACTACAAACACAATTTCTTAAGTAGTAAGACTGCACAGGAGTGCACACATCCCATGTTAAGACATGTACCACCACACAATTCCCCTTTATCACATAAAGTGGTAGTTTTAATCATTAGGTAGTAGTGTTTTGGTTTCCTTGATAATCTTAAAGTATGTATATTGATAGATGTGAGGCAACTGAGGAGAATTAAAGTTACTATTTGGGAACAATTATGAAAATATCTCTGGATGACTGGAGTTTACAAAAGCGGGATCCAAGCTATTTGAGACTATGGGCCTAAGACACTTAGATTCACACCTGGAAGAAGGCTGAAAGTTGTCCAGAGAAGCAGGCAGGACACATGACCAGAACAAAGGAAAGCTTCCTTTACACCAGGGGTCAGGTTCAGCCTGACAAGTCAGTCAGCTCCTACACCAACAGTAGCTACCAACTACTGGCAGATGGAGTCCAGGGCTTGTAAAGAACGAGTCCAGAACCTTCCTGTGATGACACATCAGACCACTGGCAACCAGGAGATGTTTTTACTGGTCTTGTCACTCTACTGACTTCACTTACTTCACTCAGGTACACTAGGGTATCTACTTTCCTTTTTGGTGTCAGAGAGCAGCAAATACATGACACAACCTCGTAACACCTGAACGTATTGCACAGATCTTTCCTACCCTCCAGCCCAAATTCAAGAGCTGTTTGCAGTCTTTAAATGACTCAGGTCTGAGGAAGAAAATAAACAAATGGCTTTAAGCGACAAATTAAACAACCATAATACATGGACAGCCTAGAATGGCTCATTCCAACATCATGGTGATCATAGAGGATCATAGACAATGAACTCCATATTTGTTTTTTGTTCACACGTGTAGTAAAGTGGTATATGGCTAACCAAACACACAGTTACATGCTCCTCAGAAAGGGACAAGAATATAGCAAGAATCATGTATTCCTGACCTACAGCTACAAATTCCAAAATTTCCTTCTTGCATCACTAATTTCTCGTGGTAATCCTCTACCAACCATAACATCACACAGCCACTTAATGACAGCAAGTTTTGTCCATCACACACTATAATGGGAATAGCTGGCTATTAATGAGAGCTGTTCTGTGTGCATGAAACACCTTGTCTCATTTAGAATTCACAACTCTATTAGGTGGGTGCAGACTCTCAAACATCAAATAACCTGCCCAAGGTCACACAAGTAGTCTTCAGATCATTCTGTCTCTAAGTTCTTAATTATCCACTATGCACAATAACACTTCAAATACAAGTATAAGAAGAGAATATAGCCCAAAACATTTAAATTAAAATGAAAACGTGTTCACTGCATTAAGGTTTAAAAAAAAAAAAAAAAGAAAGAAAGAAAAACCCTACACACTCCAACAAGTTTTGGTACTCTTGCCAAAAAAAAAAAAATTAAAAAAAAAAGCAAATAGATTCCAACCAGTCTATACTTCCATTTATATTTAGAACATGAGCTGGGCTTGAGTATGCAATGAATATATATGCGTGTCTCTCTGTGTGTATAACACCCACATTATTCAAAAGCTCCCAAAAATGTGAAAAGTTTGTTCCAATCCTTCTTTATTTTGTCTACTTTAAGAATCCTTTGCAATATGCTTATGTAAATACTGATTTTAGCTGCTGTTCTCATTTCTCAAATCTTCAGCTTATAAATGAATTGGAAAAGTAACAGACCTAAGCAGACATCTTTGGAACACAAAACCAAAGAGATATAAACAAATATGACTAAAAAGAAAACAAAGGGTTCTTCTTTAAATGTTTTAACTTATCACTACTGATAAATGAAAAGAACTGAAGGAAGGCAGAATATACTGGCTATGGACACGGGGTGTGGGCTGGCACACGCATATGCCTGTGTGTGTGTGTGCGTGTACTCCAGTGGGGATTCATTTGATTAGCACACACAATGATCAGCATTTTACCTTAGTTCACTAAAAGCTCTATGAGAGCATAAAATCTAAATGAAAGAAAATCCTGAAGTTAGACTAATGCTGGGGCATGGGAGAGTATTTAAAAAAAGAGTTCCAGGTTGTTAAACCCAATAGGTGAGTGCCTTCAGTTTTCTTATACCAGAGTTCACATTATGGTTCAATAGCATTAATAGCTCTGTGACTCTGCAGGTGATTTGCCTCCGTCCACACTTCAAAGAGATGCTGAAAAGAATTAAGGATAGAGTCGACATCTCACTTACCTGATGTTGAGCCTTCATTACAGACATAAGTAAAGGCTAATATGAAATCACAGATCATAAAGCACAGTGCAAAGAACATGTTAACGCAAAACTACTATAAGTTGTGCATATACTATTTCCACCTAGAAGCATAAAACTCACCAATGCTGATGTTGGCACCTGAAATCAAGTATTATATTTGCTATCGTTGGAATGAAAGGTGAAACAGAAGACACTTTTTGATGAGAACTTGGCAGTAGTATCAATGGATTTTGCACTTTGATAACACAATAATCCCATTATTGGAAACACATTCTAAGTAGAGCATTTTTGTCATAGTTGAGAGCTGAACATGCATCTGGGACGTATCTTTTCCATGTAAGCTAATAATACTACAGATTTTTTTATGTAAGCAAAGCAATACTAAGAGCAATTTCACCAAAAGACAAACTTTTATACTCATCCAACAGAGCGTGAATGTAAAAATCATTTTAGATTCATAACTGCAGACTCTTCTCATAAGTGTGTATTATTAAGGAATAAAAAATAAACACTCCTGAAATGAGAAAAATAAGTGACAAAAAGCGTAATAAACTTCTTGTTGTTTCTAGAGATGACTTTCTTCTTTTAGGGTGATCATACTGACAACAGAAAAAAATACCAGGAACGTTCAGTCTCAAAGTGATCAAGGGCTAAGTTAGTGGTTTTGGCCTTGCTCTACTGAAGAAAGCCAAGAGGGATAATTTAGCTTTTGGACAGAGAAGAGACACTGGCAGTCTCCAGATTTTACTTCCAGCATCTCAACCCACATCCAGCCTGGCGTGAAGGCATGGCAGATGGGCTACTTCTGTTATTTCGACTGCTTCAGCATCCTGCTTGTTTCTGGAAGCATGAATATTCAGTCACAATATGGAGCAAGCAAAAGCGTGCTGACTGTATTAAACAGGTACCAAAAAATCTTTATCCTTCTCCTTTTTCTCATTATCATAGATTAAGATAAAAAAATCAACATTTAGAAAATGCTACTTCTGCCAAGCTTGGAAAAGACTTATCATTCAATGAAATGATGCTGGTTTTCATATATTTAATGTTATCAAGAGAAATGTGTGGGCAGAAGAAAACCAGCATAATTAGCATTTTAGGGGAAAGGAATTTAAAGGCAACTAAACTGAATCAGTAATTTATTTTCCACTTTGTTTTATTTTCATTATTTCATTATTTTCTCAGAAAATGCTGAGCAGGCAGAGTAACAATGCTCATCATTCAGAAATGATTCCTTTAAATACCACCAAAAAAAAAAAAAAAAAAGACCCTCCACACTGGCATGTTTTCCTGTTGTGTAAATAATGCCTATTTGTAACTCTTGTTTACTTATATCTTGAAAAAGATTATTGAATCCAAAAAGGGTAATTTTGCTATAAATAAAAGAAATGAAGTGACAATTTCTCTATGAGAGAATTATCTATGAGATAATCCCTGAGGTAGGACACCATCCCACCCCTCCCAAAGGACAAAGAAATGTCTAGAAATAACATAATACACTTATATTTGCTAAAATGAGGAGTTCCATGATTGCTGAAAGGAAATCTAAAGGCCACGTACTCAGACTGTAAGGGAAAACATCCATTAAACCACCACCTCTCACCAAAATAATTTTTTAAAGAAGGCAATTCCCTACATATGTGGGAAAGTTATTTAAGAGATCTTACAAGTGGGGGCACCTGGCTGGCCGAGTTGGGGGAACGTCCAACTCTTGATCTCAGGGTTGTAGACTGGAGGCCCCTGTAGGGTGTGGAGACTACTTAAACATAAAAATCTTTTAAAGAAAAAAAAGAGAGAGATCTTAAAAGTGAATAAAAACCTCAGTGCATAATCTGAATTCCATCCTCCACATGACATGGCGCTTGTCACTAAAAAAAAAAAAAACCATTTATGTAGGAAAGGTGGCATGAGCCAATCAGGTCTCCTTTACACTGCCAGGTGAGAAGGAAATGTGCTGGCTACGAGACCCACATCTCAGACTGACTCATGATCTACGAGGCCCGACAGGTTATGTCTTTTAAAAATAAAATAATCCTACTAAAAGGATGGCTGTCAGTCTGCTCTTTAGGACTGAGAGGGGACTTCTTAGGTTTTTTTTTTTTCACATCCTAATGAGCGAACATTATAGAAGTAAATCAATGCCAACGCAAGGCACACATGTGCAAGTTGAGATAAACTTACGAAGTAGCCTGTTCCCAAGCTGGAAGGAGCTGAACTCTGCAATAAAGCATAAAGACAAAGTGGAAAATCAGCAATGGTTTTTAACACGTTCCAATCCACACAGCTCATTACCAGCCCTTTGCGGGTTTTTCATCGCTACATCACATCACTAGTGTATGCTGCCCCTTGTCATCTGCTACTGATACAAACACCGTGTTGGCTTAATTTTCCCCTTTACATCTCTCAACAACTCAGAGATGCTAACGTGCTATTTACTGAATTCCAAGCTTCTGCGGTGGACGTAATTGCCAATTTATTTGACAGGCAGCTGGGTAATGAATTAATGATGGCATTTCGCCCTGCACTGAGACTAAACAGACACGCATCAGCCTGCCTCCCTGACTTGCTGACATTCAATGCCCTGGTCTCAAGCTACTCAGTTTTGTGGCCGCAAAGGGGCAGGCAAGAGGAAAAAGCCCAGACTGACTTGAAAATAAAAGCCCAGTGGGTTTGGATGACTTTTCCAGTGTATGACCTACTTGCCAGTTTATTCCCTAAAGGCATCAGTTAGTACACACAGAGCGCTTTTCAAAAATGAGACATTTTGTAAACATAATTAGTAGAATAAAATGCAAAGAATGTGTGGGTAAAGGGAAGCCATGAAAAGCAACATTTTTCTGAAGGTTTTAGTCACAAGAATTATCAATTTAGGCTTCCATAGTTCTGACAGAAGACTAAAACAAATAATATTAATTCTGAAAGGCTTGCAGGGCACCATTTCTTTGGGCAAAGAGGCCAAAAAGAGAACTTGGGTTTTGTTTTAGACTTGTCTGTGATTCATGCTTGTTTGTACTTCTGTTTTTTTTTTGTTTTTTTTTTTTCGCTTAAAACCTCCCATTACAAATTCTTTAATTTTTAGTATCCTTTTTGTGAACAAGAAAGGCCCTAAGTATAAATAAGCTTGAGACAAAAGGAATGCAATGCTAAGACAGTCTCCTGGTCTTGGCTAAGTGTCCTTGCGCTGGCAGGGCCTTCTCCCTGACTAGCTTGGATCAGGGGCTACTCCCTTCCTGGGGCGGGCTGACTTCCGCCTACAAGCAGTACTCACTCAGTTCATCCCTAGCTATTATTCCACCTACATGTTCTGTCCCTGCTCTGCAAACTACAGGTAGCAGGGACCATCTGGTTAACTCATCACTGCTTCCCCAGTGCTTAGCACACAGGATGCACTTAGTATTCGTTGAATTAATGTATAAATAAATAAGTGGATTGTATGGGGGGGAAAGAAGGCTTAGGTGAATTTAACACCTCTGAAAATACAGTAGATGGGAATCTTCCTGATTTTAAACTGTTTCTGAGAAGGAAATACAGTGCTGGTAAATATCAACAGCATCCACAAAAAAAAGAACAGTACGCTCCAGGGCATTCCTAAATGCACTTCCCAAAGCAAAACTTTCTTCACCTTGATGTTTCAGACAGACTCAGGGGGAATAAAGGACAATAGATGTGTGATCTTGCACACCAGACATGGTTTAAAAAAATCTTGCTGCATTCCTGATCCCATAAATGGTACATAGGGAGATCCATTGTAGCCATGGAGACAGCTTCTCCTAGCAGTGATTAGCCATGTGACCGCATCACCTGTGTACAGCACCCACAGCCTTCCATGGAGCAGAGGAAGGCAAAAGCCAACTTAGGTCTCCACCACCCTGGAGTCATGCCCCTGGGAAGTAAACTCATTTTAGGATGAATTACTCAGAAAGAGCATGGGATTTGTTTATTTCAGGTTTTTTCCCCTTCCTGCAAATGCATTTTATCCCAGAAGCAGAAGTACCCCTCCAAACCCACCTCCCACCCCCACATACATATCATCTTATTGTATACCAAAGAAAATTACATCCTTCAGGTCTCGGAAAGCTCTGTTATACTCATTTTGCATATATATTGTACATTACTCAGGGAGCTGGGTGGAGAAGAGGGCTTTGTTGTGCATATTTGTTCTGGCTATTGTTTATGCAGGTCTGACTGAATGAGGGAACAGTGGGTATCATTTCAATTTCTGATGTCAACATCAAATTACTTATTTAATTTCATGCCTGGCGAAGCATTGTATAGCTACACGCAGAATCATTTCACTTCATTTGTTATGCTGTGTTTTCGTGGCGATTGGCTTGCCTTCCAACTGACAGCTTTAATTACGACATGAATTTGATTGCACTGCCGAGGAATTAACATAATGCAACAAAGCATTTAAGCACCCTGCCTTATACCACCCCCCCCCACACACACAAAAATACAGACAGACACATGAAAGAACATAGACACTGTATCCTCCCGTGCATTAAAAGCCCATTAGAGTTTCAGTATTTGCTAGAAAGCGTACAGAACCTTATGGTCAGAGGATACTCACATTTTCAACCCACTGTACTCACCTCTTTTTCTATACAGAAAAAAAGTTGGGGGCATTAAGCTGTGTTTTTGGGACCTGGCAAAAAATTCTGTAAAAAAATCCTTCTAATCTTTACCTTTGCCAAACACCCAAAGCATTGACATTTCTTCCCTGCCTACTCCCTTCTCCACCACATTTTTCTCGGCCAATTGCCAGCCCCCTTCAATCACTGGAGATTTTGAAAGAAATAACATCTCTGAAAGAGGTATCTTCTTGTCCATTACTACAACTTCAAGAATCTTGCTATGGCCTTGTATTCAGTGGGACACTATTCCTGGTCAACAATAAGACCTTCAGCGTCAGATAAAGATAACAGAAGTTCTGAGACCAGCCACAGGCAGGAGTCAGGGTTTCACTGCCAGCTCATGACACACATCACATCCCTTAGGCCTTGCTATCCAGAAGGTCCACAAGAGTCTCGATCATATGCCTAATCCAAGTTTGTATCTCAATACAGATGCAAGTATTTGAGAGCATTAACCTTTTTCCCAAGTCAGAAATTCCATGAACACCTGGAACCATGGGCAAAAACAGACTATGCTACAAAAATGAAATAGATGTCTAGAAACAGCCTTCCTATGATTGAAATGCATTATGTTGGCTATTAATTTACAGATGTGCATTTAGGGATTGGCACTGATTTCTCATATAGGAAAGAGACAGACACCAAGGTAAAAGGCCTAGGAAAGCAAAGAGGTTGTGATGCCCTGACCACTGAACACTTGATAGAATCAAGCTGATTTCAACTTTCTGTGTTGCCCCAATCCATATCTAATGAGAAGGGGTCTTTCTTTTTTGTTTTGTTGGAGGGGGAAGGCAAACTCTCTCCAAACTATATAGCAAAAATTGTCATAGAATCTAGAAAAGGCAAGGAGTGAAAATGAGGCTTGAAAAACTAATGAGATGTTTTAAAAAAGAATGCAACAAACAAAACGTCCTTGTATTCAAAAGCATTCGAAATAATACCATACACCCATGTTTAGGCAAATACATCTGTTGAATAATGAAAAAGCCTTCATTCTTATTTGTTTCAAATGGCAGAGATGCCAATTCATTCATATTTTCAAGACACAAGGCAGAAATGTTAGGTGTAGAGAGACTGAGCAAACAGAGTAAGAGAAAGTGTTTAGCAATGAGAGGACAAGGATGTGAGGAAATGCCAGCCCACTGGCTATCTGATATGTGATTTCCGGGCTCATTATCAGCCATCTCCTATTTCACATGGTCTTTTCATTTGGCTGTTTTTTTTTTTTTTCCAGGTTTGACCACACTGCTCCCGCAATCTGCAAATTACCCGCCTCGATCTCATTATGTTGCAAAGGAGAGCTTTCTTACAAACACACTCTGCCTCCATCTCCAAGCTACATGGGCTGCAGGAATAGTAATGGGATGCACAGTTGAAAGACATTTTCCAGGAGGTAGAACATTGCTGCTGACATTCAAGTGTGCAAGTGGATATTCATTAAACTCTCATTCTACTCTTCCTCACTGCTCCCCACCTGACTTTCTTTCCATCTCTGTCACTAAGCTATCATGGAAGGTACTCATTAAACTCATGAAGTTAACATTTCTGTTTTAACGGCTTACCTACAACAAGGGATTTCAAAATTGATTATCCATCCAAAAAAGATGTGCTCCATTTATTAGACATCTACACAGAAAGGCCATGGCTACTATTACAGCTCTCTGAGTATGGGATGGATGTGTACTCCACCTCTCAATGAGGATGTGTGCTCTGACCCTAGGGCTAATTTAAATAGAATATTTTAAAATTCTTCCACATCACCAATTGTGTCTGACATCCTTGCCTACCCACCTCCCTGTTATGCTTTTCTCTCTTGGGAGTAAAACATGGAGGATCATGGCTAAGTACATTTCTTGTGAAGGCCACAAAACAAGCTCATTCATGGATTTTCTGCAGCATTTTAAAAAACAATGACAATTATAAAAACTTGAAATCTTAATCCTAGGAAATGTGTCTCGGGGATAAGATTACTAATAGATGATGAAGACACAATATAAATTTGAATGGGAAATTACTACTAGGGGAATTCAAGGAAAAACAGGCCAAAAATTAAAATGAGAAATACTACATGATCCAAGAATTCCATCACCGTATTTACCCAAAGAAAATGAAAACACTAATTTGAAAAGAGATATATATAGATCCCTGTGTTTACTGCAGCATTATTCACAAAAGCCAAGATACAGAAGCACCCCAAGCCCATCCACAGATGAATAAAGAAGTGGTCTGTCTGTTGATCTATATATCTATCTATAAAAGGAGTATTCTATCTATATAAAAGGAGTATTATTCAGCCATAAAAAAGAATGAGATCTTGCCATTTGGGACAACATGAATACACCTAAAAATATTTTGCTAAGTGAAATAAGTCAGACAGGGAAAGACAAATACCATTATTATTTCACTGATGTGGAATCTAAAAAAAACAAAGCAAGTGAATAAACAAACAAGAAAACAGACTCTTAAATACAGAGAACTGGTGGTTGTCAGAGGAAAGGTGGATGGGGGTAAAATAAATAAAGGGGATCATGAGGTACAAACTTCCAGTTACAAAAAAACTAAGTCATGGAGGTGAAAAGCACAGCACAGGGAACACAGTCGATAAGACTGTAATGATGCACTATTGTAGATGCACTATTGTAGGAATGCATGATGCACAGAATCATCATATCAACCAGAAACTAACATAACAAACACTACACTAATTATATGTCAAAAAAAATTCTACAGATAACAAAAGAAATAAACAAAAATAATAAAACTAGCTTTTCAACTAAGAAATTTTGTAATTTCATACCACAAAAGTTAAAAAAAACTAGTGGAAATTTCAGGGAACATGTGATATTTAGGGAAAGCATTTGTTTTTGTTTGTCATCATTATTGTTATTGATTGCTTTTGGTTTTTAATAAATAATAGATGTGATTTTAAAAAAATAGGGGGCAACAACTTGAAAAAAAGCATTAGTTATGGAAATGGACCCTTCTAACTTCAATTTTCAACCCTCTGTTCCAACCCCCTTCACGTAGTCACTGGCTCTCATCTATACTCCTTGTCTTCTGGCTTCTTTACCTCTCTGCATTCTTGGTCTTATCTTTATCTGTTGTTTCATATAAAGGGCAGATAAACATTTTAAAGTAAAAATTAGAAAACCATACCTTTTAACATCTTCCAGTGCAAAAAAAAATGACTACCCTCAAAGTCACAGCGACTTTTTCTGACTGCACCCCAGCTGGGATAATGGTTTTTCCCCTGCTTTCAGACTTCAACTGAAACATGGACTCTTCCTGGGTCTCAAGCCTTCCAGCCTTTGGACTAGAATTACACCATCAGTTCTCCTGGTGATTAGGCCTTGGACTCAGACTGGAACTAACCAGTGACTCTTCTGGGTTTCCAGCCCGCTGACTACAGACCTTCAGACTTATCAGCCTCCGTAGTTGTATATGATTATACACACTACTGGTTCTATTCCTCTTGAGAACCTTGACAATAAAACAACCTTACGTGGTACAGGTGCTGCCAAAGTTTGCACTAGAATGGCCTTATTTGGACAATGGGTCTTTGTAGACGTAATTAAGTTGGGGTCATACTAGATTAAGGTGGTCCTAAATCCAGTAACTGCTGTATTAACAAAGAGAAGAAAGGACACACAAAGCTACAAATTGAGCAGACGGCTGTGTGAAGACAGAGGCAGGTACTGTACTGATACAATTATAAGTCAAGGAATGCCAGAAGCCACCAGAAGCTAGACGAGGAATGGAAGGGTCCTTCCTAGAGCTTTCAGAGGGATCATGGCCCTGCTGACACCCTTAATGTTGTAATTTTAGTCTCAAAAACTATGAGATAATAAATCTCCATTATTTTAAGCTACCAGCTTGTGGTCTTCAATTACAGTAGCCCAGGAGACTCATGCCATGCCTAGCCTCCTTACCATACACTAGAAGAGATCATGTGATCAACCCCTGCGTTCAGTCACTATATTCCAGCCACACTGGCCTTATTTCTTCCCCTGAAACACGTCATGCTTGCTCCTGACTCAGGCCCTTGAGCCTGTGGTTCCTGATGCCCAGGATGCTCTTCCCACAGATCTTCACAGGGCTACCTCTTTCAGGCTCTGGTTTAAACATCGTCTACAGAAAGGCCTCATCTGATCACCTGGTTAAAACAGCAACACATGCCCTTCAGCCCCTCATCACTGTCTTGTTTACCTGGTAAAACATATTCTGTCAGAAACAGTTATGCTCACAGCTCACATGTCTGTTGTCTGCCTCCCCAACAGAATGCAAGGCTCATGAGGACAGAGACTTCATCCTGTCCACTAGTCAACCTCAAGCGCACAGAACTATACGCAACCCAGTTAAAGTACCAGATGAAAATTTCTGGGCAGTCAAAATGCTGACACATCCAGGCAAATGCATGAATATATGGCTCTGGAATAGAAAAGGGCAGAAACAAACTGTCAGGGAAAAGGAAAATCTAACACAGATCTTAAAAAGAGGGAGAAGAGAAGAAACAGAACATCAAGAACACTTTACAGGCCTGGATTAGATCAGATTTTCTTCTTAATTAAGGGAAACTCATGGATGGTGTGGCCCCTGTCTGTTTCTTCCTTAATAAGAGTGAGCCAACCTAGGACAGAGTAAAACCTCAGTAAAAGTTTGGGGGGAAGGGGGAAGAAAGGAGGCTGGGACACACGCTTGCACAAGTGAATGAATGACTGCGTGGTGGGACCCACAAACATGGGGAGTTTTTGGGTATCTCAAAAAGATGTAGAAAAAAGTGCCCCAATTATGATGTTAAATGGACTAAATGGCCTCAGAACAATCAGATTAGACAACTGTTTAGCACAGTACTTACTACAATTCAATCTCTTTTCATGATTTTCTGAAACGTTTCAATTCCTTCAAGTATTGAGCCCTTCAAAAGTACTAAATATTGTTCTCCCTTCTCATAACTAAAAACCTGACCCAAAAACCATTCACAGAGAAATGAGCCATATCCACATACTCATTTCAATAAAGCATTAAAGAAGTCTACTTGCATAGGATGGTGGGAAGAGTTTGCTAGAGAAAGTGACATTGGGCTGGCAGAAGGAAAAGAGAAAAAAAAAAAAAAAGATCCAAAAGAGAAAACAAAGGTAGGAAGATTTGAAAGTGCATACTATTTAAGAAAACAACAGTGGTTCAGAGGGACTAAGCCTAAGGTACAAAGATGGGGAAGGAGAGGGAGGGCAGGAAGATGAAGGGGAAGCTTCAGACTTCCTTGAGGGGCTCTGCAGACAATCCTCAGGGGTGTAGACTTTGTCTAAAATATCTTAAACAAGGCAGTTTAGTTGTGAGCTCTGATTATTAGAAAAACAGCTCTGGAGGCAGCGCAGAGCACAGTACAGAGGAAACAGAGACGGGGTAGATGACACCAGTAAGAGGCCACAGGAATTCTCTGTGCGCCAAAGAGTAGGGCATCTGACGTATCAGTGGTGTCAATGAGAATATAATCATACCCAAATACCTCTTCACAAATACAGTCAGTAGATAAACGAAAGTGACCAAGGAGACAGGATAAGGAGATGGAGGAAGGGACTGAGCTGGACTTTGAGGATACGAGCTCTGGGATCCAATACCAGGACAGGGAAGCAAGAGGGATGGACGGTTCAGGTTGGAGATAAACAGGTAAGGTGACATGGGTAATAAGGGTTTTGTTTGGGAGGAAGAGTCCTGTTTGTCGTGACGGGAATAAGCAGGTCTTGTCAAATGGACACTTACAAGGAATTCAAATTTAAGAGGGCAGTAAGGCTATTAAGGGAAGTTCTAAATCTGATACAAAAGGATGATTCCAGAATGAGTATTTTTGAGCATGGTGGATGTGCCAAGAACTGTGCTACGTGATTCAAATAGCACAGTGCCAAGTGATCTGCAAAGGAGACCTACAGGGCGCTTGGGTGGCTGAGTCAGTTAAACCTCCGACTCCTGATTTCGGCTCAGGTCATGATCTTGGAGTTTGTGAGTTTGAGCCCCGCATCAGGCTCTGCACTGCTGGTACAGAACCTGCTTAGGATTCTCTCTCGCTGTCTCTCTCTGCCCTTCTTCCGCTCTTGCCCACACGAGCGCTCTCTCCCCTCTCAAAATAAATAAATAAAGAATACAAAAATTAAAAAGTAACACAGGAGACCTACGAGGCAGGTGAAAGTATGCCCATTTCACAGAAACAGAAACCTAGACTGGGAAAGATCAAGTTCTTTGCTCAAGGTCACACAGAAAATAACTAAACTGCTCTTAAAACTTGGTGTGTTAGTAATGAATGCCCAGGATCATTTCATAATTTGAGGATGTGATTTACTAAATTTATAAGTAAATTTAGCCCCTAAATTCTGACAACTTCCTCAGTGACAAAACTCTGTGTAAGTCAGAAGCAATACTGTCCCCCTTGAACAACTCATCATGAATATTTATATACTCAATTATTCCCCTTAACTTTTTCCTTAGTGACTAACCTCAACAAGTTACTGTGTCTCCTTGATGTGGACAATCTGAGAGTCCTCGTAGACAATTATTCCCTTCTGGAAATACAGTTTGGGAATATGTAATTTAGAAAAGCCAAGCACATTTGGTTTTGAAGCTTTACCCATGAGTCAAATCCTCCAGCCACACTGCAATTCTTTATTCTTTCTCTTTTTTGCCTGTCCAATTCAAAATAACTAAGCTGGAATAATATAATATCTTCATTAGTTGTACTTGGGAGTGAATCTCAATTGCCAAAGCTTCTAAAAATAACTGAAATGCAGGAAAGACAGGGGAATTTTAATCTCAGCTGAAAAACCAGGCGTGGGCATGATGGACTCACAGGGACCAGATACGTTCTTGCACCTTAAGCAGCAACAACAACAACAACAACAACAACAACAACAACAACAAAACCAGACAAAATGTATGAGAAGAGGGATTTTAGAAACTGGGCAGTAGGCATGGCAAGACAGTGATCTTCGAGATGAGGGAAGCAGATGAGATGACCCTAAAAACTGCCCCAGCTTAACGCCTGGAGAGAGTTTTGATGCCACAGTAGGGCAACTGAGAGGTGGCCCAGGTAGAGCCCAGAAGTACCCCAAGCTGAGAAGACAGACATGGAGGAAGCCAAGGCAGCTGGAATTTGCAAAGCGGAAGATGGTAGAGAAGAGACCTTCACAGGGACAGAAACGTGGAAGCTGCGAAAAGGTCCTCTCTGGTCTTTGCCTGAATACCTACCAGCACATCTGCTGGGGAAAAGCACCCCAAACGAGGGGAACAACCACTGGAGAGGAGCAGGCAAACAATCCCCAGGGCTCACATAGGGCAGAAAATGGTATTTCCACCAGCTGTCAGGGTTCGGAAAAAATCACGTAATGCATCAGGAATCAGGCAGAGTATTCAGTACTGGGGAAATAATAAGCCTTAGCCTAAAGGCTGCTCTGGTTCCACCCAGGAAAACATAAAAGCAAACCTCAGAAAAATCAAACTATTTCCAAGTGACATAACTGCACCCCAGAATAAAGCTCAAGAAAATTTACAGGAACCTATAATATCCAGCAACCAACAAAGAGAAATTCACAATGTCTGGCATCCAAAAACAAAAACAAAAACAACAACAAAAAAAAAACTGTCAAGCATGCAAAGGAGACAGAAAATAACAATTCATAATGGGGAGAAAAACCAACCAACAGTGGCAGACATGGAAATGACACAGATTAGTAGACTAAGGGCCTTAGAACAGTTAATAACTACTTTCCACATGTTCAAGAAACTAATGAAAGCCCAAGCACGGGAAGGAGAGCCATCGTAAACAAAAACAAGACTAAGCGTGGTCTTTCAGTCCATCTCCTCATTGTCTGATAGTTACTGAAGTAATTAATACTAATTCCCTTTTAAGAAAGACTAGGGGTATCTTCATTCTTGAAAATATTGTGTGGGTAGGTGCTGCCTTGGTTCCAAAAGAATCACTTTGTGGTTTGACTTCCTTGGCAAAGGTTTTCATCTCTGCAAATTTTAGATGCCAATGGGCCTGAGGTAAGAATCTGCAACCTCAGAACTGCTCATGCAAAGCAAGTAAGTGGCTGGAGGTTTTGGAAGATCTCATTAAAGGCCAACTACTTTTTTTCCTTTTCTTTTTCCCTGTCATTTATCCTTTCATATTTTGATACTGTTGTTGCAAAAGGTAGGAATTTTAAAAATTAATAAGTCACATGAGCTCAAAGTATTGCACAGACTGGATCCACGTAAGATTTTCAGGATTGTTACAGCCCTCATTTTTTTTTTACATTATTTTATTGTGGTAAAAAAAAAAATATATATATATACATATACATATGTATATATATATGTATATATATATATACATACATATATATATATACACACACAACATAAAGTTTGACATTTTAGCCATTTTTAAGTGTATAATTTGGGCATTAATTACATTCACATTGCTGTGAATGTATCCAAAAACTATTTCATCACCCTAAACAAAAACTTTGTAACCGTTCACCCACAGCTCCCAATCCCTCACTTTCCCCAACTCCAGTGACTGGTCCCTCCCTGTTAATGTCCTTTCTGCTTTCTGTCTCTAGGAATCTGCATATTCTAGGTTCCTTAAATAAGTGGAATCATACAATACTAGCTTCTTTCACTTAATATAATGCTTTCAAGGTTCTGGATCATGCATGAGAACTTAACTCCTTTTTTATGACTAAATAATATTCCATTGTCCATATATGGACACATATATGGCCACTTTTCATTTATCCATCCATCTACTGACAGACAGGTGGGTTGTTTCTACTTTTGGTTATTGTGAATAATGCTGCAATAAAAATAGGCACATAAATATCTCTCTGAGCAACTATTTTCAATTTGATTGGATATATACCTAATAGTGGAACTGGTGGGACATATGGTAATTTTATATTTCATTATTTAAGAAATTGCCAAGCTGTTTTCCACGGTGGCTGTACCATTTTCCATTCACACCATCACATGTAAGGGTTCTAATTTTTCTATATCCCTGCCAACACTTATCCCCCCCCCCCAACCTTTTTTATTATAATTATTCTGGCAGATGTAAACGGATATCTCATTATGGCTTTGACTTGTATTTCCCTGATGACTGTCATGACAACAATCTTTCATGTGTTTGCTGGCCATTTGTATATCTTTTCTGCAAATGTCTCTTCAAGTCCTTTTCCCATTTTACTTATTTGTTTCTTCGTTTTTGAGAGAGACAGAATGTGAGTGGGGGAGGGGCAGAAAGAGAGGGAGACACAGAATCCGAAGCAGGTCCCAGGCTCCGAGCTGTCAGCCCAGAGCCCAACGCGGGGCTCGAACTCACAAGCTGTGAGATCATGACTCGAGCTGAAGTCGGTCACTCAACCGACTGAGCCACCCAGGCGCCCCCCCTTTCCCATTTTTAAATATTAAACACTTACCAGTTATATGATTTGCAAATATTTTCTCCCATTCTATAGGGATTTTTTTCACTTTCTTGATAATGCCCTTTGAGATGCACAAATGGTTTTGGTTTGGATGAAGTCCAATTTTCCTATTTTCTCTTTTGTTGCTCATGGTTTTGGGGCTATATCTAAGAACCCACTGCCAAATTCAAAATCATGAGATTGACCCACATTTGCTTCTAAGAGTTTCACGATTTCAGTTCTTATACATAGGCTACTGACTCATCTTGAGTTAATGTGTGTACATGCTGTGATGCAGGGGTCCAAATTTATAATTTTATGCCTTTGCTCCAGGAAATCTAGTTGTCCTGGCATCATCTGTTCAAGAGAAAATATCCTCCCACCTGAGTGGTCTGAACACTCATATCAAAAATCAGTTGGATACAGATGTATAGGCTTGTTTTTGGAGTCTCAATTCTATTATTCCATTGGTTTATATGTCTATTCTGATGGCAGTATCATACCGTTTTGATTACTGTAGCTTCGCTGATAGTTTTAAAATTGGTTAAGTGTGAGTCTCCCAGCTTTGTTCTTCTTTTCCAAGATTGTGTTGACTACAAAGGTTTCATGCCATTCCACATTAAATCTGAGTATCTGCTTTCTCCTGTTTGCAAAAAAGGATGCTGGAATTTTCAGAGGAATTGCCCAGAATCTGTACGTTGCTCTGGGTAGGATTGACATCTCGATGATATTAAGTCTTCCTAACCATAAATGCAGGATATCTCTTGCATATTTCTTTTTATCTAATGAAAAGTGAATTCAAGGCAACCAGTCAAAAGATCTCAATGACTGCACAATACTGTACTCCTGTCCCCTGACTTAACATGGTTTTCATTTCTCTACTCTGTGACGAAATTATGATTAACTGGAATAATCCTGGCAAAATTTCCAGGGTTAGTAAGATCTCATATTAAAATCAAAACAGGGGGCACCTTCACTGAGCATGGAGTCTGCTTCAGATATTCTCTCTCTGTCTCTCTCTGTGTCTCCCCACCTCCTTCCGCCCCTCCCTCCCCCTCTGCCCCTCTCCCCTACTTGCGTGCTCTCTCTCAAATTAAAAAAAAAAAAAGATTCTCTCTCTCTCTGCCCCCTGCCCTGCTTGCACATGCATGTGCTCTTTAAAATAAAATTTAAAAATTGAATCTCAGAGGAGCTATGTAAGTATTGAGTATTGTTAACAACTTAGTATTTCTTACTGTATTGAATACTTACCGTATTCAACTATTTCTTACTTAGTATTTCTTACTGTTACGGTTTTATTATTATAATTTATAGTTCCATCACAAAGTTAATGAAATATAAAAACACACAAAGAAATATTCTTATACACAGACATACTCACACAGCAAAAGACTGAGTTAGTATTAGTTGTATAATGGATATTAAACCTTATTAGAAGAATGGGATGCAATTAATTACAATTAAGACATTAAGAGTACCAAAGAAATAATTATACTTTGTTTATTCCACTTAATTCTTTCCAGAAGTCAATGTTCTCTATATCAACTCTCACTGTAATCTCTCAAATTTTCCTGAGAGGTGGAGGAAGATGGCTGTGTCCTGAGAGGGTCTACCTTGGATGATGGAGAAATGGATGGGAGACAATTACAGGAATGACGCAAAGTTGTGCAGTGCTCTCTAACCTTTTATGCTGAGGAACACCCCTTAGTTAAAGTTTTGAGCACACTCCTAAAATATATGTGTTTATAAATTATATACATGAACTACTCCCACCTCATTAAATTAAGTATTAGGAAAGTTTAATTTCCTTTGTTTTTAGACACAAAATAAACAGGTTCTAATATGTTTTTTTCTTGCAACACACTGGATCATCTTGTACACCATGATGAAGACAACTGCTTTAGAGTATTAAAAAAAAGAGGGGCGTCAGGGTGGCTCAGTCGGTTAAGTGACCGACTTTGGCTTAGGTCATGGTCTTGCAGCTTGGGGGTTTGATCACG
This sequence comes from Acinonyx jubatus, assembly GCF_027475565.1. Taxonomy (NCBI): domain Eukaryota; kingdom Metazoa; phylum Chordata; class Mammalia; order Carnivora; family Felidae; genus Acinonyx; species Acinonyx jubatus. The sequence goes on from NC_069398.1 coordinate 23,268,183, forward strand.
CACTGGGCTCTGGGGTCTGTGCTGACAGCATGAAGCCTGGAGACTGCTTTGGATTCTGTGTCTCCCTCTCTCTCTGCCCCTCCCTCGCTCACTCATGCTCGCTCTCTCTCTCTCTCTCTCAAGTATCAAAAACATTAAAAAAAAAAAACTGTTTAAAAATCAATTAAAAAAAGGAAGACAAAGGCCAAAAGGTTTCTGCTCCTTATTATATGTCCTAATTCTGCTTATTCTTCTTAAAACTCAGAGACTCTGAATTTCTGTCTCTTTCTTGAGAGTACTATCTCACTTAATCTGTGAATGTTCCTTTGTTGTTACTACTAATAAAAACTTCTCCCTGAATGGTCATTTTATAAGAAAGCTTCCAAGTGTTGCTTTCAGGGGGTAAAGATGGGTCAAGAATCTTGTCATGTGACATGTTAGGATAGAAGAAAAGAGAGCCCAGAGGATCAGGTGCTCTCGGGAGGTGGCAAAAGGGAATCTGCCCTGTTGGCAGGTAGGAGGCTGCAGAGTGGGAAGAGGCAGGTCTAGGGGGGTGACAGAGCCCTCAGGAGGTACGGTGTGTTATCACAAGGATTTTTCCTTTGCAAATCAGTCAGGAAATAAAACTCCTTCTCTTGCCAAGTAGGTGGGTGGTTACCCATCCTCTCTAACAGGAATCAAATGACAGACAGGGACATTTACCAATGTCACGGGCAAAGATATTACAAAAAGCCCAAAGTTAAATGATGTCATCTTCCAGTGGTAGCACTGCTGGACTACTTTTTTCATTTGCAACATTGACACTGAAAATATTACCACTTCCCCTTGTAATCTCTTATCCCTAAGGCCACAAGTACTCCCGCCCACCTAACAAGTAGTAAAGCACATTTTAGGTCAAACTAGAAAACAGAAGGAAAGTATCTCGCCAGGCTCCAACACGATGCCAGACAGGGTGGACTATACTGTGTGCATAGACAAAGTGACAGGAAGGGATGGTGGTGCTGGGAAACTGAGACTTGACACAGGGGATGTGTGGTCTGGTGGTTTTGTTTGATTTTTCTTCTTCCCCACTTACATCACTGAGCCTTTCCCGGGAGCTGCTCCTGTGGAAGCCCTTGGATTCTCCGCTGGCGCTTTCACTGTCACTGTCCCTGCAGCTGTTCTGGCCTGGCTTCAGCTAAAGGCAAAAGAAAAGAGGAGAAAGAACAAAGTCAGTGGTGTCCTCACACAACTGTTCTTCAGGTCTTGTCAAAGTGAACAACTTAAGGTCCTGCATTTGAACATTCTTCTCAGCTTCTGAGTAGTGCCAGGCAAGCAGACGCAGGAAGAAACACAGAGGGCAGGCTAAGCAAAACATATACCATAAAATGTCAATGTAAATCTGAGTGAATAAGCCTAAACACACACACACACACACACACCCTGAAAAAAAAATCTAACAAAGGTCCATGAATCCTGGAAATTAATCTTCCCTCTGATTTTTCCTCTATTCCACTGGGGCATTTTTGTCAATAATATAAAGACCAAACACAATGGATTAAAGCCAGATTACACCAACTCTGGGGGCCCGCCTTATTTCCCCTGTCCTCCTCTGAAGAAAGAATACAACAAAACAGAGCAAAAGACAATGTCTTCTTCTAGGAGAAAATGATGAGATGCTCTATGTTATTGTTCAACCACCAAGAAGACAATGATCCTGATTTCTGAGACAACACTGTGGAGGTCCCCTGTCAGATATTTAAGAGTACCAAATTAAGACCTACAGCTTAAGGATATTAGCCAGCACTCATTCAACAAATATGTATTGAGTGTGGCATCTAGGCCTGGTAGTAAGAGCTGAAAATATGATGCTAAACCAAAAAAAAAAAAAGGGTAAAAAGTCTCTAATCTTATGAAGCTTACATATTGGCAGTTTCTACACGTTTACCCAGCTCTGATATTCCACTGAAATGAATAAACACACAGAACTGCAAACGATTAGTCTATATGGGACTATGAGTCCCCCACATATGGACCATTAGTCTATGATGCTATCATCAGCAACCACCTTTGGAGAGACCCCAAGCAATCTGATGCAGGTTATAACATACAGCCCTTTCACAATGTTCTTAATCTCGCAAGGGAAAGACGGTGAGGCAAGCAAATATAATAACACAAGGAAACACATGCTAAATGTAACACCAAAAAGAAGGAAGAAAGGTAACCTCTGAAGCCTTGGATTTTCAAAGTGGATTGAGCTCATACGGCTGAGAGGAGAGGGGAAGATACTCTTGACAGGAGAAAGACAGAAAGCAAAGGCAGGGAAAGCAACATGCTAGGAAATGATCAGAAGGAGTCTTATCTGAAACAGAGATTTCCTTCTGGGAGGAAATTGGAAGAAACATTACAGAGGGGTGCATGGATCAGACATGGAAAGTCTCAAACAAAACATAAGCCCCATACTTCTGGGAAGGAGGGAATTTCAGAGAGAAGAACAGGTAATAGGTAGCACAATTTTTGCCTGCAGGTTTTCATGTGGCTCCGGGGCCAAGGGGGAATGTGAAGCAAGACAAATGGAGAATGAATCTAAATCCACATTCCTTGTCTAATGTGCTTCTTTAAAAACTGCAGTTCAGGTCCCACTCTGGGTCACACCAGCTAATAAGCTGTCCCCAAATCCCCACTATACAGAGCATTCGTTTTTTGCTTTCAGCCTTTCTACAAATCCACTTTTATCACTTTCTTCTAAAACTCCCTTTCTCCAGAAGTCTTCTCTAATGGAACCCAGAAAAATGATACTCATTTTACTTTGTATCCTCCTGGGCCCTTAAGTACTTAGTTTCCTTCTAAATTACTGCTAAACCTGCTAATTCTAAGTTAATTCAGATGCAAGCTATATGAGCCTTTTCTTATTACTATGGAATAAAAGTTCAGAATATTGTCATTCTCTTCAAATTTTCATTTTTACACTTATAATAAAGGGGAATTTAATCTAAAATGAACATCACTTTCTCTCAATTTCCTGAACATGTCATGTCCATTTCCATCCTGCACCTATGTATTCACACTAGATTTCCTCAACCAGTAAAGCTCACCCTACCCTTCTCTGTGCATTTCAGGTCAAGATTGTTTTTAATGCTCAGATATGACCCGCTATGGTTTTTGAAGAGCTCCTTCTTTCTAGATATGTTTTTTGATGTATGCCTTCAAAGTTTAGCCAGTATATCATTCTTCATTAAACACCTCTGATAATTATATACTTTCAAGTATGAAAAGGCTGTTATTACATGCATCTGACTGGTGATAAAATCTGTATGTGGAACAGGCACTCTAATTTATAGGCAATGTCATAATTTTCATCTCCCTGGACCTCTGACTTAAGTAAAGGCAGGCAATGCTACTTCCAATGAGTGAATGAAGAAACAAATAGAGCAAATAATATGCTCAGAATTAAGCAAGATATCTAGGACTCAGTCCATGTCTGTACAGCTTACCGCTCTCTTCATTTTACTTCTTAGAACCTATTTAGTATGTTAGCATTTTGTGTGGAAATAATGAAGTCTGCAGGATATGAATATTCTCTACAGAGTATGTTTTTAATATATTTGTGGTACCTGACTTAATTCACACACAAAAAAAGAAGTCTCATAAGGTGATATTGATCAAGAGGTGTTTATAAAAACTCAGCCCCTCAACCTAGACGAGATAAACATCCCGTAGGGAATTAACAGCATAAGAGCATGAAGACTTCTCCTGATATCCACCTGGCTTACCAAAATCTGGACATGGCATTTGGATCTCTTCCATATTTCTTCACAGAAGGAAAATGATGACTTTAACAGGCCCAACAAGAGACTTCAGTGGCTCTGATGTAAATTATCTGACTAAATGTTGATCTAGGCTAAGGGCAAAACCCAAGAAGGACTGAGATGAACCAGCTTCCTTGCCTTCCCTGTGCCCTTCCAGCAAAAGCACATCAGTGAATTCTCTTTGGAGAGCCTTACATAAAATCCGCCCCCACACTGCCCTTTTCTCCTCCAAAGCCAGGCTCAAGTTTAAAGGAAACTTAGGATTTTAAGCTGTCAGACAGCTCAATATTTCAAAGAAATGGACTGACTACAGTAAGTACTAAAGCTAAACCACAAGATTTCAGGCAAAGAAGTATTCACTCCTAATCCCATGAATACATTTAAAACTGGCATTTTCAGCCATATCCAATGGATCATTTGGGGTAGCACAGCTAACTTAGAAGTTGTAATCCTTCACCTGAAATTCCCAGCTATTACCTACAACCAAGAGACATTACAAAGGCCAGGTGCTGGCTTAAACATTTAAAGACCTAAGAAAAATCGATCCGCTTGCATTGATTTGTCCTAGCACCCATGGCGGCTGTTGTAAGAAAGCTATTGCTATAACAGATGCAATGAGATTTCTTACTACCATTTTTTAGATACGCTAAAATACCTTGTTTATTTAAAAATTAATGTGATTCACTCATTTCCAGAATTGTCTTCTCATTAGAATATTATACAATTTTGGCATTAGAATTAGAACAAAACAGATGAAATAAAAAGGAAGCTAGTATCTGGCATGAGTGGTAGTGATCCTATCAATAAGATTAACAACTTTTATAATATATAAGAAGATGAGTTGTTTTCCATTCGACTTCATTGTCAACAATACAATCAAAAACTCTGAAGCTGTTATGTCATTAGAGTTAACTGTTATTAATGGCTAATTAGGAAAATAACGATCCATGGTTTTATCGCTGCTAATGAACATGTAACGAAATCCCATCACGCTGGACTCAGTGAAGGTGGAGGAATTCTGTATACACCTGCCAAGATTTGTGACCCAGGCTCTGCCACTCTTCAGCTTGAGTATGGAGAGTTCAAGATGCTAGATGCTCTGTGGGTGTCATTAACTCTTCAAACAAAATTCGCAGAAGGATAAAGTATGTGGAGATGATATCAATGCCTGAAACTCAAGTGGAATGATGTGAATTATGCACTGCAATGCAGAAAAGCATCCAAAAGTAACCTCCTACCATCATTTTGGTCCCTCAAAGCAGCATAAATCCTATGTCTGACTGCTGAGTTTTCCTGCAGGGATCTGAATGAACTTCACACAATGTTTTAAAAATGTGTCAATAAGCACAGACTTGTCTATTTTTCAATGAAATTTTGTAACATGCCTTCACTAACATCAAAATGGCAAGTATTTAATCTTGTAAAAACGTTTGTGTTTTTTTTCCAAAACAAAACTCTTCCCATTTGTTGAAATATTCCCCATAGATTGGGTTGAATTTGTACTATATTTTTTTATTTTTTATTTGAGTAGAGTTGACACACAATGTTTTATTAATTTCAGGTACAACCTAGTGATTCAACATCTCCATATGTTATTCTGCCCACAAGTGCAGGTGTCACCATACAATTCTATTATAATACCATTGACTATATTCCTTATGCTGTACCTTTTATTCCTAGAATGTATTCATTCTATAACTGGCAACCTGTAATACCCACTCCCCTTCACCCATTTTGCCCATTCACTCATCCCACTTCCCTCTGCCAAACATCACCTTGTTCTACGTATTTATAGGTACGACTCTGTTTTTGGTACCTTTATTCATTTGTTTTGTTACTTAGATTACACTTCTGAGTGAAATAATATATTTCTCTTTCTTGGTCCGACTTATCTCATCTAGTATAATACCTTCTAGGTCCATCCATGTTGTTGTAAGTGACAGGATCTCATTCTTTTACATGACTGTGTAATAGTCCATTTCGTGTGTGTGTGTGTGTGTGCGCGCGCGCGCGCGCGCGCGCGCGCGCGCACATGTACACGTGTGTCACATCTTTATCCATTCACCTATCTATCAATAAATATGTGGGTTGCTTCCATATTTTGGGTCTTATGAATAATGCCATAATAAAGATGTGGGTGCATGTAACTTTTCAAATTAGTATTTCCTTTGGGTAAATACCCAATGGTATGATTGTTGGATCATAGGGTATTTCTATTTTTAATTTTTTAAGGAACTTCCATACTGTTTTTCAGAGTGGCTGTAGTGCATTTGTATTGTCTTATTCCTTGAGTTTTAAAAGGTACTTAAGATGAGAGAAAGAGAACTAAACTACTTAATGAAAAGCTGACACATCAAAATAAGCTAACAGGAAATACAAACAAAATTATAAATTTGAATAGAAAAAACATTTTAGGACATTAATAATATATTGTACTTTTAAACATACAATATAACAAGTTGTGCCTAAAAGGTAAACATAAATTCTGGAAACTAAGGCAGGGCAAGAAATTTGTGTAAAATTTCTCCGGGATCACAGAATCAGAAATTATCTTGTTATTGTCTTCAATAAGTAGAGAAAGTTTTAAGTAAGGATTTGATAATCTTACAGTTAACCACTGGTAAAATTTAGATACTAAAAATAATGTCTTCTAAATCATTATCAAATATAAAAGGATCAAAATTATAATCAATACTCTCAATTGGGAATATCTGGAAAATAAGGGAAATAGCAAGATAGCAAAAACATATAAGTATGTTGGTTATAATAATAACATATATGGATTAAGCCCCATTTTTGAAAACAGCAAGAACATCTACTATTTGTGACGTTAAATAAATAAATGAATAAATGAAAAAATGAATATCCAATTATTTGTTAGTTAGAACTCCTAGGTTTAAAAAAAGAGAGGGGAAAAAAAAGACAAAGGATTAAATGGTTAGGTGAAGTCATATGTCAAAGATAGCCATTTTACAGTGATAAGAGATAACATCTTTACCCTTCATAGGTCTGTACTTTATACTGAAGGGTTGAGTTATAAGCTTTTTATGCCAATGTATAAAGTAAAGAAGTATGTTAAGTAATCGAGGAAATCAAGATGGGACTCTTTAGCATCCTATTAATCAGGAAGGCAGAAAACAGAGCAATAGAAAAAGACACAGATGCTAAAAGACTCAGTTTGAGCCAATATGTAATAAATTTGGTGATTACCAGAGACCATGTCTTTGAGCATTACCCATAGGACATCAGCACCAACTGAAGATAGACTAGGCCACAAAGAATATCAGAATAAATTTCAAAATGTAGAAATCACATGAGCAGCCTCCTCTATGATAAAAATTAATAACAATTTAATGTAAGTGATGAATCATGGGAATCACTCCCAAAGCCAAGAGCACACTGTATACACTGTATGTTAGCTAACTTGCCAATAAGTTATATTAAAAAAATAATAAATAAAATTTTCCTCTAAATAAATAAATAAATAAATAAATAAATAAATATCCCGATCACCTAGAGATTTTTAAATATCTTTAAAACATATTTTTAAAAGTTGTCTCCATAATCACAGTTGAGTCAAAGTCAGAATCATAAAAACACCATTTAAAAGTTTAGAAAATAAAATTATAAATATATAAGATAAAAAAATTTACAGGGTGCTGCAAATTCTGTGCTAGAGGTTAACTCAGAGACTTTAATTTATTTTGTAAAGTGGACAGTAATAGTAAGTAAAGAGCCTAGTTATAGAGATCAAAAAGAAAGAAGACAAAAAAGCAACTACAGGGACAAATAAAGAAAAGAGATTCCAAAAGTGAAAAGTACATAATGAATTGGAAACTGAAATACTGTACACAATTACTAAACTAGAGTATAAATGGGAGTGAAACTCACAGAATTTAGAGGGACATACTGCTTACAAATTGAAGAAAAAAGTGATAAAGAACAAAATCAGATACAATCAAACATAATAATATAATAGAATAATTATATAATATTATATAATGTAAAATATAAGAATACGAGTACTATAAAAATGTGAGAATAAACACATGTCTAAATTATAGTACTAAACATTCTATGTGGTACTGTCAAAATCATAACCAAATAGTTTAAACTTTTAAAAATCTTTTAATTAAAACAAATTTTAAGTTTTTTTTTTCTTTTGAAAGAGGGGGGAGGGGCAGACAGGGAGACACAGAATCCGAAGGAGGCTCCAGGCTCTAAGCTGTCAGCACAGAGCCCGACGTGGGGCTTGAACCCACAAATTATGAGATCATGACTTGAGCCAAAGTCAGAGGCTTAACCAACTGAGTCACCCAGGTGCCCCAAACATTTAAAAAATTTTAGCAAAATTTGATTCAGAGCATTAAGAAAAACGTGCAAAGTGAATTTATGCCAAAATCCAATAATGAAACACAAAGGGAACTACAGAATGACTTTTTAATTAAAAAAGCTGTAAAAATTTGATGAAATACACAAATTAAATTTAATAATAAAATAAAGGGTAGTTCACCGAGTTCTAACAGAATCTTTCATAAGAATGTAAGAGTCCACCAATCTGCAAATGGGCATAAGGGAGATTTTTGAGTTGATGGCAAAGTTCTAAAATTGGAGTATGGTGATGCTCATATAACTCTATAAATTTACTAAAACTCATTAAATTGTACACTTACAATAAGTGGATTTCATGCCATGTAACTTATATTTCAATAAGGTGGTTTATTTTAAAAAGTAAAAGGTGCTATCATTTTCACCTCTTACTCCAGAAACCATTCCCTGTTAAAGACTTTACTGATTAGGTCAGGCTCACAGAAGATAACTCCCTTTCTTTAAGTCAACTATGCTATATACAAATCTAACTGGAGTAAACAGGAGGCAAGTGTCCTGAGGGCCATCTTGGGATTCTGCCTACCACAGTGGGTTTACAAAGACAAGAAAAGGAGAAATTGCTTCTAAATCCATTTATCATAAAATCATTCCAATGGAATTAGTAAAGTTTCACTAATGCAAAATAAGATAGGGTTCTTGGATATGCCTGGACTTTGGAGTGCTATTTATCTGAATGTTACAGTGATGTTCCCAAATAAATATTAAAGGTATTGCACTGATGATAACTTGAAGGTTGCGTTATTAGCTGGAAAATGGAAACTACTGAAGTACTTCCACTTGTCAATCACATGTATTATTCAACACTTAAAGGAGTTCAGTGGACTTCACAGCAGTAAAAATAAACCCTGAAAGTTAATAGAGAGAGGAAAATGAGCCAAGATCAATCTAACTGCATAGTTTCGAACATAAACAAGAAGCAATTAAGACAATCAAGTGCAATCTGACCAACTTTGATATTCTTCCAATAGACACTCGACCCAGACAGCAGAACTTAATAATGTTCTACAGCTTATCAAGAGAATCATAACTCTCTATGATTTAGCCAAGAGGCTATTACGATACTATTTCTTTATAACTTAATAATGTGAAGGGAAGAGAATGGAAGTGTAAATAGCAAGGCTTGATATACAACTCACATCTCTCTATCTACAACTTGGGTACTATTTCTAGGTTGAATTATGTTGACAAAAACATGATAACATACCTGACTTCATTTTCTACCGAAAAGGAAGTCTAAACTATAGGGAAACGGGGGAAGGAAGTACAAGAATGGAATTAAAGAGAAAAGCCTGAATGAACAGAAGATGTTTGGCATTCCTTGAGTATGACTGTGGACTAAAAGATAAATCTATTTTCCAATTACCTCGGAAATTCACATGCAGTACACATGAGCAATGCAGTAACTTGATGGAGGAATGTCTGACTGCTTTGGCAAAGTTTCTAGACCTCTGATAATGAGATTTTGATTAATAAAAAGAAATTCTGAGACCATATTAATTGGTTGGTGAGGATGAATATACAAAAATAACAAATACACATAACTTAATATTTTTCTATAAGAAAACATGTTTTCAAACAACTTTCTAAATGTCCTGGCATTCTTTAAAATAACCATCCCCTCAAACACAGAATGCTTTATGTGTTTTATTTTTCCCATTCTACCATGAAAAAATAGCCAACAGAGGTCTAAGGAAAGAAATATGTAAGTTGAGTCTGACACATCTTGTCATCCCAGAAAGACCATGGCAAAGAGACTTGCAATCCAAATTTGAGGTGCTTCCACTAATCACAGATGGGACTTTATTATCAATATCATAATTGAATTGATATTCACAGAGAATTGAAACCTATCAATTATGGTTATACAAATAAACAATTACATTAAAAGAAAACCAACAAATATGCCTTATTGGTTATCTTCGGAGCACCTTGTGATAATGAAAAAAAAAAAAAAAAAAGTAAGGAATCAAGCATCATTGGCTTCCATAACCTAAAAAGAGAGAAAACCAGATAATGTATGTCTCCAGATATGAGAACACATCACCCCACCCCACCCCCACCCCCACAAAAATCAAACCTGAATCTGATTTACCACAGATTATAATACAAACTTACAAGAAATGTAAGGGAAAGGGGCAAGTGTTAAACTATGTAACAGGGGATACAAAATCAGCAAAATCCATCAATTGCCAGATTCCCTCAAAGAATAAATTGCAAAGTAAGCACAGAAAAGTAGGTATGGGATAACAGGTAGGGCACCTCAACACTCTAACAGAAACAGATCTTGTCTTCAACCTAATTTGAGGAAAGTGCTGAAAAATTATGAGACAAACTCAAAAATATGTCCACTGACCAGGTATTGATGATATTAAAAACTGTTTATATTTTGATATAGGTACAAGAAAAAGGGCAAGCTTTTTGTAGCTACATACTGAAATATTTATGATTGAAATGAGTTGCTATTTGGGGTTTAGTTTTTTCAAAGTAATGCAGGCGACAGGGAGAATAGCACCTGTGGGGAGGTGGCTGGGGGGATAAGGGATACTGATGAAATAAGATGAGACATGTCTTAATTGCTGAGGTTGGACGATGAGCATACACATGTGGGTTTATTACACTATTATCTCTATTTTAGTATACATTTTAAGGTTGCTATAAAAATAAGTTTTAAAACCTTATCTCCAGAAAAGGCATTATTCTCCTCTAACCCATATACTTAGTGACTATTCATTTTCATTGCTAGATTATGAACATCTAGAATTCGTAAGGATATAAAATACTTTGGTTAAAAGCTATCGAAACTTTTAAGATATGAATTTTAAGAGCAAACCTCTACCCAAATTGCCACTGTTTTGGTACCAATGCATTTCCAGTCCAATCAAATATTAAATTCTCATCAAGGCTGGGGGTCCCTCCCCTATCCCTGGGTATCTTAATGTTCAACTAGGCGCAGGCTGCCATAACAAAATTCCACAGACTGATGGCTTCATTAACAGACCTTTTCTCATGGTCTTGGAGGCTGGAAGTACAAGATCAAGGTCAGCATGGGCAGTTTCTGGTGAGCGCTCAACTCTCTTCCTGGCTGGCAGACAGCCACCTTGTCTCTGTGTCCTCACATGGTGGGGAGAGGGAGAGCTGGCTCTCCAGTAACCCTTCCTGTGCATTAATCAGGGTCCTACCCTTTATGACCTCACTTAACCTTAATTACTTCCTTACTCCAAATACACGGGGGGTTTAATATACAAATTGGGCGGAGGCATAATTCAGTCCATAGCACTTAGTAACCTGTATATCACTAAACTCATCGCCCATTAGTGACTATTCTGTCCTAAGCTACATTATTTCCATGCAAGCACTATAGTCAACTTTTTAAAAAAGCCACAGACATTTCCTAAGGGAGATGGGTTCCACAAATGCATGTTCTAGAATAATTGAGATCCCTTTTACAGACTGAACTGTGTCCATCCAAAATTCTTATGTTACAACCCTGATTTCAATTACTTCAGAATGTGACTATATTTGGAGAGACAAACTTTAAAAAGGGAATTAAGTTAGATAGAGACCATTAGGGTGGGCCCTAATCAAATCTGACAGGTGTCCTTTTAAGAAGAGGCCATTGAGACATCGAGACAACAGGGAGGCACGTGAAAAGAGAAAGGACCATGAGAACCACAGGGAGAAAGTGACCACCAGCAAGGCAAGGAGAGAAGCCTCAGAAAAACCGTTATCTGCCAACATATTGGTCTCGGACTTCTAGTCACCAGAGCTGTGAGAAAATAAATTTCTGTTTTTTTGAAGCTACCCACTCTGTGGTATTTTGTTATGGCGCCTAGCAGACTAATATAATCCTTTTCTTATGGGTACAAACATCCTGGCTGCTATTTTTTCCCACCTTAGAAGAAAAAAGAAATGAAACAAGACAAATAGAAGAACCCAGCTATCTTTCCATTTCTTTCATGCCCTTTACAAATAGTTCTTGAAAACATTTTATTCAGTATCACCAATTCTTTTCCTCCAATTCTCTGGTTAACTCAGCCCAGTGAGGTTTTTGTCCTCACCTGTCATGAAATTGTTCCCGTCAAGCTCAACAACAGGCTATCAGAGGCATTTTCAGAGCTCAGGACCAAAGACCCATACACTGAATAGTGAAAAGTTGTATATCACACTAATATAGTGTTAAAGAAAATATTTCTATCCTCTGACCTTGTCAAATGAATGTCCATAATGACACTGAAGGCCAGGTTTTAATTTAAAATTCTGTCTTCCTTGAATTTCTTGATGGAATGTGGCAGTGTGGGAGAGCCCATCCCTGGCTTTCGTTACTGTCTGTAGTTCTCAAGAAGCTTCACCTGCCCGTGTGCAATGTCCTAGCCCATACTCCAGGTTCCATCCACACTGCCCACTTTCCCCCAAGTCCACTAGCTGTGCCCCCCAGCTCGGGCTCAGGCATACACAGAGCTCTGGTGCTGTGCCTTCCCAGGAGGATGGACCCAGCAAGCAGACCCTCAAAGTCCGACTGAGGACGTTTGGCCTGGAATTCTGGAATCCTAGCTAATCAGTAGTAATGTGTGTAGAAGGCATGTGGTGGGCTCCAAGTGGACACATGTCCTTGGCCCTTTGAACTCTTCCACTATGGGAAGGGACATGACTTAAGGAAGCAACGTCAAAGTCCCCGTTGGCTGGCTTTAACAGCAGTACAGTACCAGTCAACAACAAACTCTGAATGCTGAACCTAGCGATCACTGTCAGTGCCTGTCTTCCCGACCTATCTACCTACGGGTAACATCTGACACAACTGATCACTCCCGCATCCTTGAAGCACTTTGTTTTACTCCTGACTTTCCTCCCACCTCTCTGGCCGTTCCTTACCAGCCTGGCTTCTCCTCTAAATCTCAACTCTTAATGTTTGGTTCTCCATGGCTCAGTTGTTAGACCTCTTCTTTTCTAGGCCTATACTCACTACCTTTAATGATCTTATCCAGTCTCAATGTTTTAAAAATGATATATGTGCTGGTGATGCCTAACTTCTATTCTTAGCCTCAATCTCTTCCCCAAAACCCAGTCTTCTAAATCTAGGTACATCCTTCAATTCCACTTACACACTGAAAACGTATCTGAAACCTAAAGTGACTAAAGCCATACTCTCAATGTTTCCAATTGTTATTAATAACAATTTTACTTTTCTAATTGCTTAGGACAAAATCGTTACTCCTACAGCTACCACTCTAGTCAAAGCTACCTTTGTCTCTTGCCTAGATTACGACACCAACTTCCTATCTGATCTCCCTGCTTGTGACCTTGCCTGCTACTTCCGTCCATTTCTCCCAAGATCCAGAGTGCTCCTATTAAAAAAGTCAGTTCACATGCTATACTTCTCAAAATCTTCCAGAGTCTCTCCATCATCATCATAATAAACACCAAGGTCATTACAAAGGCCGACAAAGTAGTCCCTACTGCATCTGGTTCCCCCATTATTTCTCTGGCTTAGGTCCCTCTGTATCAGTGTAGCAAACTTCACTGACTGTTCCTCAAACAAGGCAGGCATGCTTCCGCCTCAGGGCCTTTGCACTTGCTGCAACAGCTATCTGAAATGTTCAGCCTCCAGAAGGCACAAAGTTCACTGAAGTCTTTATTTAAATGTCACTTTCTTAGTGAGGGCTTCCCTGATCATCCCGATTATAGGATGCAACCCTGCCTCTACTTAATACCTTCTAATGTAATACTTATTATTTCACCTGTTTTATTTGTGCTCCGTCTCCTCCAAACTCCTACTACCTCAACCACATGGCAACCAGATACTAAGCTACATTATCAGAGGATTTTTATCTGTTTTGGTCACTGTTAATAGGTACACTCTAAAACAATACCTGTCATTTATTAGATGCTCAATAAATATTTGTTTAATAACTATGTATAATCTTTTCAGATCTATAACATGTTAGGTCAGCCTTCAAAATCTCCCACAGAATGGCTCTTGGAGCTATTAACAAAGAGTGTGACTAGGTCATAGAAAGCCAGTCTTCGAGGATTAGCCAAAAAGAAGAGCTCAAAAACGGAGTGAGAACACGAAAAGTAGCCTGCACATTTAGCAAACTTGGGGGCTTTTGTGATATACAAAACCAGCCTTTAAAAAATCCTTATTCGGGGCACCTGAGTGGCTCAGTCGGTTAAGCGACTGACTTCAGCCCAGGTCATATCTTGCGTTCGTGGGTTCAAGCCCCACTTCAGGCTCTGTGCTGACAGCTCAGAGCCTGGAGCCTGCTTCAGATTCTGTGTCTCCCTCTCTCTCTGCCCCTCCCCTGCTTGCACTCTGTCTCTCTCAAAAAAAAAAAAAAAGAATAAAAACATTAAAAAAAAAATCCTTATTCTCCAAAATGTGTCACTGAAGATTTTGTTCTTGAAAAAGTGATCATACGTAATTTAAGATATTTTAGACAGTCAGGTATAAGCTTATAAAATGAAAAGTAGCACATAATTATAGTTAGTTTAATAAATCTTCATCCTGGCATTTGAGACTCTTAAAAGTACTTGTTCAGCAAAAGGTCAAAAACCACTACCAAAAGAAGTTAATAGCTCTCTCAGTATTATACACCCTTGTTGATGAGATTGCCACTTTAAGTAATTTGGATAATATGAAGCATTTAAAAATCTTTTCTATTTTACCCTCTAACAGTGTGGATTTGAGCCCCGCATGGGGCTCCGCACTGCCAGTTTCTGGGGTTCTCTATCTCCCTCTCTCTTTGCCCCTCCCCTTCTCTCTCTCTCAAAGTAAATAAGTAATCTTAATAAAGGAAAGTATTTAAAAGAACTTAAGGCCACCAATGTTCAGCTATCGACACAAGAGCAAAGGCTAGTAAATAAAGGGTTTGCTCATTGCTCTTATAGTTATAGCTAACATATTTCTCAGTAGGACCCAAAATATCTCATGAGCTCCATGTAATCAAGAAAGCAATTAATATGCCCATTATGTAGAATACATAATCTTTACACTATTTCTAAGAATAACAAAAACTCTAAAAATTAAATTGTACTTCCCAATTTACAGATGGAGAAATCCAAAGCTGAGAAAGACTAAGTACTCTGAGCAAAGCCACAAAGGGCTGAAAACAGAACCAAGGCCACCTGACTCTGTAAGAGCCACGGCCCATGGTAGTTATGAACAGCTGCTGGAACAAGGCAAGAGGAACATGTCCACAGAATCTAAAAATTTAGCTTCCCTTCATCCCTCCAAATTTATAAATTCTATTTTGATCTTGAAAGTAAACTAATCAGCATGTTAAGAGTGGCCATGTAGTTTAAATCAACTACTAAATCAGCTCTATGACGATCCCAATCTCATGAAAATGTGAGTCAATTCATGTTCGAAAAGAAAAGAGAAGAAAAAAAGGAAAGGAGAGGAGAGGAGACGAGAGAGGAGAGGAGAGGAGAGGAGAGGAGAGGAGAGGAGAGGAGAGGAGAGGAGAGGAGAGGAGAGGAGAGGAGAGGAGAGGAGAGGAGAGGAGAGGAGAGGAGAGGAAAGAAGGAAGGAAGGAAGGAAGGAAGGAAGGAAGGAAGGAAGGAAGGAAGGAAGGAAGGAAGGAAGAAAGGATGGGCGGATGGATTACATATAAAATATGCACAGTAGGTAGGGGAGAAAAAAACCCCAAACTACAGCTATTTAGGACACTGGTGTGTTTTAAAATTATTTTTCACTTCCACATTCCAAATTCCCTAAACTCCAAACCGATCAAAGTTTTACAGATTATCCCTGAAAAAAAATAAGACAAGAAACACAAATTAATAACTATTTAAGCATTCTGTTTCATCATGATAACAAACAGATGGTTTTAATATTCTGGAGGCTAATTCCTGAACAATTAAAAACACAGCAAGACATTAACATCTAATGAAACATTTTAACTACCAGTATATGCATCTGCCATTAATTCCCACACAGTAAGGTCTTGGATCTCCTCAATCTGTTCTTTATTAAGGAAAGTTTTTCCACTCTGAATTTAGTGAAGTAGAGAATTAACAACTGTTTTCAATCAGCAATCAGCAGGATATTTCGCCAATGTGTACTGAAACCATGTACGCTATCAGACTTAAATTTATTCTTATGATCGCTTTGATGTACACACATTTGCAATTTAAGAACAGATCCAATTTTCTAATTAGGTGTTTTCCTCCCCAAACTCATGCTACATTAGCCCCCTTTATGTACAACAGGAACTCTCATTGAGCTGTGACTAAAAAAGATGTTGTCAGTGTTTAATAATGCAGTTAACTTTTGACTCAAAGTGCCAAAACTATCCTCGACTGCTATCTTCTACACTCTAGCAACATATAAAGGCAACACTCACAAGAACAGTGAAGGACAAATGGATGTACCACATTCTCAGATCTGGCAGGCTGAGACAGGAGAACCAGTTACCATTAAGCTGTTTACATTTTTATGATGACAGTAATGCTGTACCAATTTGCTGTTATACAACTTTCCAATAATTGTACATAATTCACCTAATTTAATCCTCACATAAATCTTCTGAGGTAAGCACAATAAATTATAACATATCCCCTTGGGACGCCTGGGTGGCTAAGTCAGTTAAGCATCCGACTTCGGCTCAGGTCATGATCTCAGGGCTCGTGGGTTCGAGCCCCGCACTGGGCTCTGTGCTGACAGCTCAGAGCCTGGAACCTGTTTTGGATTCTGTGTCTTCCTCTGTCTGCTCCTCCCCTGGCTCACGCTCTGTCTCTCTCTCAAAAATAAATAAACATTTAAAAAGATATTTTTTAAATAACATATCCCCTTTACAGACAAAGAAACTAAAATTCAGAGATGAGTGACCCAACCAAAGATAGGCAGAGAGCGGTTGTGAGCTGAGCTAGAAAACACTGTACCTGGCCCCTGGCTGAACACTCTGTTGCCTGCCCTTGAGGCAGTGTCTACCTATTAGGTCAAACCTAATTGGCTGCACTAAGCCACAGGTTCCTTTCACAGCGGTGATTATTGCCATTTTAAGGCAAAATAAGTGGAGGTCCATGTTAACTCTGGGTTAAATGGATAAGGAGAGGTGGACCTAGGACGCGCAGCCAGACCTTTTCTCCCAGGGTCTGTACTATTCACGATACCATGCCACCCTCCAGAGTATCACTATCATTCACGGGCAATGCAGACACGTTAGCATCAATTGCAGCGTGTCTGCCCCTCTAGGCAATAACAATTCTAACATTTTGTGATTTAATGACCAAATATTTTAGGGGAGGCAATTAGGAAATTAGCTATAATTATTCTGATATCCTTGTAATAGGAAAAACTAAGTAAATGCCATCACATATCAGTTATTTTTACAAGTATGTCTCTCAAACTTGATTAACTAATACATAATCTAATGCAGCTGAATCTGCACATATTAAATGTATGAACCTAACAACTAAATTCTATAAAAGTATCTTACATTTCTTCACAAAACTACTATTAATTAAAAACACTCTTTAACATAGGTTTTTTGTTGTTGTTTGCTCATATTAGACCCAGACAAGCAAATGAGGATACAATTCCATTTATTTTAGCCATCTGAAGAAATGTGGATCAATTTAATGATGAGGTTAAAAAAACCCTCTCATCTACTAAAGTTATTTCTACCTCTCATTCAAAATGTATAGATGCCAAGTAACTGATGACTGGTTTATAACTTAACTGTTAGTTTTAGCTCTAGGTATTTAGTACAAGATAATGAAAGGGGAAAAAAAGTAGGAAAGCTTATCAAATAAGCTCTGCTAAATTTTAGTGTTTATACCACATGTATGCTACAGACTGTACATTTGCATCCTTCTCGGATTCATGTGTTGAAGCCTAATCCCAAATGTGATAGCATTAGTGATTAGGTCATGGGGGTAGAACTTTCATAAGTGAGATTAGTGCCCTTATAAAGAACTCCAGAGGATTCCCTCACCCCTTCCTCCACGTGAAAAGAAAAGAAGGCCATCTATGAATCAGGAAGTAAGCCCTGAACAAACACAGAATCTGCTAGAACCTTGATCTTTGACTTCTCAGCCTTTAGAACTGTGAGAAATAAATTTATGTTGTTTATAGCGCACGCTGCCCCCCCACACCCCCCCGGCTGGGCTGTGGTATTTTGCCGTAATAGTCTAAACAGACTAAGACAATGTACAATTTTTACATACATATACATGTGCATACACACATACATATGTTCTCTAAACAAAGAAACTACTAATACCAAACTATCTATGGAGAGATGCCAGGGAGCTGATAGCCAGTTATATAAAGAAATCACCAAAAATATTAAGCGCTGCAAAGCAGAAAGATTGTATATGGGGCACCCAACTTCATACTTCTTTGCTATTGTACAATGAAATACAGCTTAATGATGTCTTTAAATCCAAGTGTTACAGGTAAATAAATATGTAAAGCTATTTTAAAAAATACAAAATAAATGTGGATTGTTCCTAGCCATCAGGATAAACATATTTTAAACGTAGTATTTGCCCAACAATTACCCAGAACAATAACATGGAGAATATTTTTTTAAAAAATAAGAGGGTATATCGCCACAGCAACGACTAGTGGTGAAATGAGAAGGGAATTCAAGTTGGGAGAGAGAAAGCATTTTTAGTGTAATGATGTTTTATTCCTACAGAAAAAAAAAAAAGAAAGAAAGAAAAGAAATCCCTAAAGGCACATTAAAAAGTCATTATGGATACATATTCAGCACCTTTTTAGGAGAAAGATGGGGGAGGGGTCTGCACCTTTTTTTTTGGCAGTTCTTATGAAAATTCATAAGCCAGATGGCATTCAATAAATGTAAAGAGCTAAAGAATTTAGTTTTATAGAAAAACATCAATTAGCATAGGAAAATTAGCAATTAAGCAATCATTATACAACATATATCAATATTGCTAACGAGTGAGTATATACACTAAATTTCTAGCGTGAACTCTGTTAGAAACAAACATTTTTGAAGCAGTGCTATTTCACTATGAAATGTTTATCAGGACTTCATTATCGCAGTTTTGGAGACCACACCACATTACTGACCTATTGCAACAAAGCTCTTTCTGGATCTTCTCATAAACTATAGTAGTAGTTCCTCAGCAGTTGACCTTTGGACCAGTGTTGTTTTCTATTCAAAAATTTTTAAATTTATCAACCTTTTCTGTACATGCAATTCAGTTTGGCCTTCTGGAACAAAAGATTTTTTGTTCAGCCATCCTAGCTCTCTACTTCCGCAGACTTTGTGGTCAGGTCTACGGGGTACTCCCATAAGAAGAGAGCTATTTAAGCTCCACTCTTAAAGTTCCATCCATAAGGATGTAAGACCAAATCCAAAAATACCCTAAAGCACAGAGATAATTTGTGCAAGGATGGCTATAACTGAACATTTTTGCTGAGACTCTAAATGAAGATGAGGACTCCAAATGCAAAAGTCATTAACAGTCAAAACAATAAGAGGCTTGTGAAGTTCAGTAAGAGGTATAATAAGCACACAGTGGGCTATACAGTGATATTCCTAAAATAATCAAGACGGTGAGCAGGAGAAGAGTCACTACTGAAGCAAATTATCACCTTAAGGCAACTCCTTGTTGGGAAGCTGATGCCTTCTACCACGGTGAACTACTGTTTCCGGTATGTATTTATTTGCTGTTTTTATTGCTTTCCCTCTTACCCCCAATTTTCTGTGACGCTTTACTTGCCAATAACAAGCTTCTCAAGCATAGTGTCAGATGGGATCCAAATCAGAGATGTGAATAGAGCCAAGTCACAGATACGTAAGTAACTGAAGGGTGAATTCTGCAGAACAAACACTTGTACCAGTTATGCCTTTTTATCATGTCTGTTCTCTAAGCTAATAAAATGTACCTTTCCAGTGCAGAGATGGGAAAATATTACCAGAAGAAAGTGTTTGCAGAACCTGACTTTTCTAAAGAGATCTTTGAAATTTAAATATACTTGTGAAATATCCATCCTTTTTATTCAATATTAAATATGGTCTGTAATTGAGATATAAGGTATTTTTCTGCCTACAAATGCAAGAGGTCTTCCTGAATCAAAGCTTCTGATGTGTATGGAAGAATAAGCTACTTCCTGCTCCCCAGAATCCTTGCTGTCAGCGGGCAGGGAGAAGAACGCTCAGTAGAAGGCAAGTCCCAAAGAGGCAAGGACAGAAGCCGCTGAGTTACAGGGCCTCAAGCCAAAAAAATCGCTCTTGAGAAACCTGCCTGTGACTCCACAGTTACCTTGGGAAGAAATTCGACAAGTGGCAAACAGAAAAAAAGAGAAGGGGGATGTTTAGATCCAAGAATTATAACCTCAGGTGATTTCCTATCCAAAGCAGAGTACAAGACAATCTGCCTTGACCTTTACACTACGGATTCCACAAAAAATACTGATTCTACACATTTTATGGAATCCAATATACAAGAACATGTACGGGGTTTCATTTTTCACTTAAGTCCTTCTCCTAATTTCCAGGCTGGACAAAGGAAAGGAAAGAGGGGGTTTTTTTGTTCATTTGTTTTTTGTGTTTTTTTGTGTTTGTGTGTGTGTGTGTGTGTGTGTGTGTGTGTGTGTGTGTGTGTGTGTTTTTAAAGAAATGTTGATGAGGCTACAGAAAAACTCTAGGGTCTGGGCCTTTTGTCCATGGATTAAGTTGCTAAAAGGCATGATGAGGAGTCCAAATGTGTGAGAACCAGCAACCTACGGAATGAAAGGGAAACACTTTTGGGAATAGGAAAAAGTGGTTTAAAACCTCTGGGTTCATGAGGCCAAGGAAAAATAAAACACATGGTCTGTAACACCAACTACTGGAGAATGCAAGAGTAAAAATCATCCCTCTGCTTGTTGTTTTTCCTTTGAGTGAGACAGAAAACCTAGTGAAACTCCAGGCTGTCAACCACTGGTACCCCACAGCTAGCCATGGCAACAGCTGCACGGCTCTGTTGTAATAAACTGGAACAATTTAATAGCTTTTATTGTTCTGCAGTGGTGTCTGAGCTTAGCCACTCTCCCCTCTTAGGACTCCAGGGCCCCGCAAGGGCAGCAATGAGAGAAGATCTCATTTACCTAAAAGCACTTATAAATTTTTAATTTGCTTTAACAAGTAAATTAACAAGTCCCTCATTCAGGCAAGTTTTATGGCTTCTTGCCACTTGGGGAAGGCCGTAAAAGTTTTATAGATAATCCAGAGCTACTGAGACTGCTCATAATAAATTGTCTGTTTCCTGTTATTTTATCAAACCACTGGGCTTCTAATGACTTAAAGTCACAGTTCCCTTATATTCAGGCTTTTTATGAGGCCATATTTATAAACTCCAAAGAATACCTTATATTATACGGGGCCCCTGCTAATCATTACATTTTTTTCTTTAGTGGGAGCTTACCTTAGCTTACGCCTTGCTAATAAAGGCTGCAACATGTTCTGGAGACAGCATGCTGATTCTACATATTATTTAAGATGCTGCTTTAGCCAGAGTTTCCATTAGCAGATACTTTAAGGGAGCTGCAACCTGATCTGTTCCGTACAGACTTACCAACAGTTCTGCCCACTGGAGTGTGGTGCTTTCTAGAATACTGCATTTTATCCTAGAAGAGGGCAGCCTGATGATGTGCTGAATGCAGCACGTATGGTGAGGGAAGCCGAGCCTCAAATGAGCAGAAGAGAGCTTGACCCTGGATCAACATTAAATTTCGCTCCTGGTTTCCAGCAAGCCATTCAGGTCTAGTAGGAAGGACAAGGAGCAAAGGCAAATCTCATTCAAATCTTCCACTCATTTTCAAGTGCCTGTTATCAACCAGGAATGGGGCTGGCAATGTGAAATACAGAAAGGAGTAAGTATTCAAGCTGACTATAAGATGTAACACATTAATTGCACAGATATGCTCAGCCTTAGAAATCAATGACAGAGTGAGGGGAGTGAAGTACACTCTCAAATTCCATCTCTGACAACGTGGAATCAGGGAAGGTGTTAAGTGGCCCAGTCTGCTCTGTGATGACCTTTATATCTTACACATATGCATGCATACACACACAAACACGCAAAGTAAAGATCAAAAGGCATGTGCTTTTCCAATTTAGTCTATCTAGGGATAGAATCTTGGGGAAAGGTCTCCCACCACCAAGGACAGAATGATCTATGTAAGGCCTTTAAACAAAATGATTCAAAAGGCCAGGAGCTCACATCACAGTTCATGGAGATACAACAAGCCCTGCAGGATGCACACTGAGTTCTCGTTTCATTCATATTGATTTTTCCCCCAGAAAATACAACTTCGCAGATTAGTATCAGCCAGTATAATCTCACATGAAGGTTCTTCGTTTAAATAATGACTGCTCTTGCGTGGCTTCATATTTCTGTTTCTCATTTTAATTAGAGCACTTTATTCAGGGCTGCAGAGCATAAACCTTTTGGCCAAGGTGTCAGAACCCAGCCACTGAGAATGCATTCATAATGATGCTTTTCAATTTCATCCCTCTCTGGGGAGAACCAATACCCAAGATAGAAGCAACAAAGAGGGCGTAAGACAGCAACACTTAGTGTCAACACTGTGACAGATTACGTTCCAAGGATGGTGTATATGTATTGATACCAGTTATTCTGCTTTGAGAAAAACTTAATTTTGCCCCTAATTTCAGGGTTATATTCTACTCCTTCTGGAAGACTCTGCTAGAGGAAAGATAGGATGATTTCCAGTTTCTACTTGAACTCAGAACTATTCTTCCTTCTGATTTTCTTGGGTTTAAGAGAATGGAAGATGGCTGGCTTCAAGAAGTGTTATTCTCTCCAGAAGATCTGAAGTAATAAGCAGTGAAAATAATACAAACTCACATGAGCACAGTATTTTCACATATGTGATTTCATTCAATCTTCACAAACCCCATGAGTACAACCAGTCCCATTTTACAGATGTGAAACTTTGTTCAGAGAGGTTGACCAGTTTTCCCAGTTCACACAGCTAGGGAGAAGAGGCATGAGCTCTTGAATCCAGAGTCGTGGAGACACAGCAAAGGGGAGGATATAACAATACCTTTGGTAAATACACCAGGGCTTATATACGTGTATAAAAGAATGTTCTGCTAGACTGCTATCTTACCATATCCTTAGAACTATGTGCTAAATTAATATCTAGAGCTATGTGGATCAGGTGGCTTTGCTGAATTCTAAAACCAAACAGAGCCAGTTTATTCCTTGTAAATTGCAAACCACTGACTTCAACAGGAATTAGGTAAGATGCTTTTTCTTTTAAGAGCCTATCACAGAATTTAGAGCAGATGGAGGTACTTAATAAATTTTTATGGAATACGAAGCTAATATAAAAATTGTGGGTATAGAGTTACATGATTATTTATTTTAATTTGTCTCTCCAGCATCTTATAAAGTACAGAACAGAGACTGTATGCCTTTTTTTCCCCACCACTGTATCTCTAGTACCTAGCATAGTAGCTGGCATACAGTAGGTACTCAATAAATGTTTAAGGATTTACACATATTCATGTGTTTAGTGAATGCACACATTCATGAATGACAGAAACAGATTAATGCTCACTCATTACCACTCCTAAAAATATCTCCAAAGCAAAAAGTGTTACATACTCTCTTAATGAGCATTATGGAGCATTATCTCTGAATATGAAGAAAAGCATTATTAGGTAGGCTCCAAGAAGTGCACATGGTTTATGAGACTTCTGTGTGTATATGAGTATGCACATGTCTACAGAGAAAGCCTTAACCACATAAATACCCACACACCCCCACACACACCCTTAATCTGTGATCTAATCCTGTCAAGTTTACTGGTGATCGCTTTTCATTAATCAAAATCATTAAAAAATATTTGCCCAACCCTCTACTTGTCTGCAGCAGGCAGCCTGCCAAATGTTTCCACAGAAGTAAATGAGATCATTCCTTGGTAGCACCCAAGTCCTTTAGAATTCAGGAGTTTTTCAGTTCACGTTTCAGGTTAATCTTTTCCTTTCTTTAAGAACAGAACATCCTCTTTGCAGATCTCCCTGAGGGCTTGGTATTTGCAACATCAAACAGAACACACAAACCATTGCACCCACTTCCAAAAGCCTATTATACTGTCAACTGGCTTCCTAACTGCAACCAAGGGAGAAAGCTTACAGACTCCTAAGCTCTTTTTGAGGGGGAGGGAAGCTGCTGGAAAGCATCCATAATTTCTCCAAGCTACCACTGCATTTTGTTTCAGTAAAGAACTCCTAATAAGACGGGCACCATTCCAAGGAGGGGGAAAAAAAAACCAACTGGAACTCACTAACTATAAATCTCACCCCCTTTTATTTCTTCTCTCAAATTTTCAATTGTTGGCAGGCTCTGAGGATGGGGGACTGTCATGCATGGCTACCAATGAGTCTTTTCCATACTACTTAATGAGTCCTAATAAAACACAGATCCACAAAAAACCACGTCCAGGGCAAGAGCTGCGTCAGTGCCTTCTGGTACCGTATGACTTATGTTTTACTCTTCACATTAGGGTGCCTAGGAAGGGCGACGGGAAGAAGGGGGAGGAAAACAGGCACAGACAGGCTTTTAACTTTCAAATCAAACAAGTATGTTCTGCATGTTTCCTCTGCCTCTTTAGAATCAATCCAAAGTAATAGGAGCCCAAGGGGAAGCTGTGGCCATCAGCCTGTACCAGCAGGGATTCACCTCCTTAATTGTTAACAGAGTTCATGAATATCTGCTCCAAAGGACACCACTAATGGGGCCCAACTAGGACAAGGCTTCCAAAGCACGCAGTAACACTGAGAACCAGCTCTCAGTGCACACGCACAAACATGTACACACACAAACAAATTCCCCTAGGGGGAACATTAAACTGTTTCTCTTCTCTAGATTTCCACATTTTCATCTTTCCTTCTCATAAGCTCCTTAGAGTTGGTTACTACGGGGGAAAGAGAGAAGTCCTCCGAGGGCTGCATGTCAGAGACCAGAGAATTGATGGGGGGACCACGAAAGAGGAGAGCACAGAAGTGCTTTCCCCAAAGCCCCAAAGTCTGTGTGTCTAGAGTGAGTCAAATCACACAATGTTGTCATTTCCTCCATGCGGCCCCCAATCACCTCGTCCAAGAAGACTGGCCTGGCCTGAACAGCCGTGAAGCCTTCAACACACACGAAGAGTGGGTATGTCTTACGAACACTAAACAGTTTCTGGGAAAAGTCCTCAAAGGCTCGAGTTTCGATACTTGACGGAAGTTCTGTGTTCACACACTGACGTGCTCTATAAACACCTGACATGTTCTCTGCCACCTGTGTGTTAGCAAGGGTCACTTATTTTTGATACAGAATCCCCTGGCCTTAAGCCCAGGCAGCCTAAAGCTGAAAAGGGGTGAGTGACTAGTGTGAGAGCCATTAGATGCGGCTCACCTGTACATGCCCTTGTGTCTCCTCCTAATCTCCTTCCTCTCCATTCTGAGTTAATCTTTCAACTTAGAAGCTGATAAAAAATGCATCCACTGTGGATAATTTCTTCCCTCTAGAGAAGGCTTTTCTCTCATGCAAAGCCTGTCCATGAAAGTGAAGGAAAGGAAGACAACTGAATCACTTGTCTTGTTTAAAAAAAAAAAAAAAAAAAAAAATCCAACAGAAAACGTTGCCTAGATCCACGGGTGCTATGGAGCCAAGTGGAGATTACCACCCACAACTTCTGACTTTTGAGTTTTATTTAACAACTCATTTGTATAACCTCGATGAATGGAGGCAGCAGACCTGAGGAGATTTGCAGCTGAAGTTCTATCAAGTTGGAAGGATATGTCAGCTGCCAAGTCTGGAAATGGAGCCCTGCACAGCAAGAAGATGGTGAGAGATTGGTTCCAGCCAGAAGTAATTGATCTGTCTGAAAATACGGGCTCCGAGTCATGGGATTAATGCTGGTGCCCCAGCTGGGGTGTATTGCTCATTCCCCTCTAGCTCTCTGACAACAAAGACATGCCTCTTTCTCCAGGGACGAGAAATTTTTATTAAAATCTTTATACAACTTAGCAGCAAAGACTCCGTAAAAGCATCCTAGAGATTTGGGGAGGAGGGGAGGTGCAGCCATCATAAGGAAACCATCCCACAATTTTCGTTTGATCTAGTTTTCATTTCAAAGCCGCCACCAGCCTGCTTCCCGTGGCCAAATGTACTTGCCCCTCAGCTCAGCAGACACGGAGAGCGAGCCCCGCTAGTGGCGAGCCTAGCTGGAGAGATGTGGATGAGTAAAGCGGTGGAGGGCTGCAGGGGAAAATAAAGTGGGAAGGCATCCAAAACTGCAGCTGTGCTGGCCCATTAAAAAGCTGAAACTCATTCTGCTGTTCGACCTCATGCTTATCACCACATAACTATTCATCAAAGAAATTTCAGTGCAATTAATTAAATTATTCCCATGTCTGTGCCACAGAGTCGTTATTCCAATATCAGCTTTCACCCACACTCTCTTAAACTCATGTCTGCATGCCAAGTCACTACTCTGGGGTTGTCCAGTCTCAATAAAGCTGTGCTCCTCACCACTCACACAGGCTATCATTTCTCTTTTTTATTGCCATTTATTTTCCACTAGGATTTTGCTGCCAGTATATTGGCAGGACTTCCAGTATATGGATGTAATGAAATCTACCACAGACACTTAACACGGGGTCAGGATGGAGCTCAGCTCATGTGAAGCTGTAATATAATAAACAAATGCTTTCAGAAGGAGGATTTTATCAGCTCAAAAATAGAACTTGGTATCCTCTGGTACCAAGTGCAGAAAAAAGTTGGAGTCATTTGAAAATTCTTGTGATAATTAAGTTTATGGCTGAAATATGCCTAACATAGGAAATCTGAGCTACAGCAGATTCCTTTTCATCTGTCAGAACTGGTTTATTAAAAAGGAAGTGGATAAAAATGTACTGCTGAAATTCTGTTTTTATACCACCATCGCCTTAGTCGGAGACCTGCAAGGGGCACACTCATATAATTTGGGGGACCTGACTCTTCCTGTGGAGCTTTTTACTACCATAGTTATGGCAAAATGTGAAATGGGATCAAGTGAATAACACCCTCTACCTGATAACCACTAGGTAAATATTTAAGGCTTTTCTCTTTCCCTCATACGTCACCATACCACATGATAGCACTGGGACAAAGCACCCACCTACAGATGCTGGCACTAAATGTACTCTTACAAGATGGCAGCCTTCATAACAATACAACATTGGAAAGAAGTAGATAGCACTTCAGGAAATTTAGTGCTGATGTTGACTCAGAACTGAAAAGCAGGTGCTCAGACTTTCACCAGAGGATCCAGAGAAGCCACCATCTCAGACCTGAGGACCAAACTTCAAGATGTTCAGAAGATAAGCAAGCCAAACAGGACAGCATGTGATCATACACAGAAGCTCGAGTACCTGAGCTGCTTTAAAAACCTCAGCAATCCCAGAGTTCCAAAGTGAAAACAGGCAATGTGTTGTTCCAAGTGCTGATTCTTGATCCTAACGTTCTAAACATCAGATGTGTGATAACAACTGCTAAACGAACTACTCAGAAATTTCTTCTTATTAGTATCAGGAGTTTATTAAAATTGGATTTTTAGGTAACAAAATGATAAGCTAAGAATCAAAACAGACTGAAACTTTCCAGATTTGATGAAAACTGCAAACCCACAAATCTAAGAGACTCAAGGAGACCTAAGTGCAAGAAACACAAAGAATGGGGCGCCCAGGGGCACCTGGGTGGCTCAGTTGGTTGGGTGTCCAACTTCAGCTCAGGTCATGATCTTGCAGTTGATGAGTTCAAGCCCAGCTTTGGGCTCTGGGCTGACAGCTCGAGTCTGGAGCCTGCTTCGGATTCTGCATCTCCTTTTCTCTCTGTTCCTCTCTCACTCACACTCTGTCTCTCTCTCTCTCAAAAATAAAGATTTAAAAAAATAAAAAAAAACATAAGGAAAACAACACCAAAGGAGATCATAGTCAAAATTATTCGTAACTAGTAATAGAGAAGTTCTTAAAAGCATCTAAAGATAAAGACACATGATGTGCAGGAGAAAGAGAAGGAAGATAGTTGATTTTCTCCTAGAAAGCAAAGAAATTAAAACAATAGTTAAGAACATTCTTAAAGTACTGTGAAGAAAAAAAACAAAACAAAACAAAACAAAAACCCTATCAACCCAGAATTCCATACACAATTAAAAATTCCATACACAATTAAAACATCTTTCAAAAGCAAAAGGAAAATGGAGACGTTCTCAAAACTACAAAAGCTAAAAGAACAAATTACCAGCAGACCTGCATTGTGAGAAATGCCGAATATTGTCCTTCAGGTCTACTGCAAGTGATGAGAGACATTAAGTACAAATAGGTACAGAAGAATGAAAAGCATCATAAAGTGTTGACACAGCTGGTATAAGAAACTTCTTTTCTCTTATTTAAATATCTTGAAAGTATAATTAAAAATCAGTGACAATGCTGTGCAGTTTGTAACATACATAGATGTAAAAAAATGTATAACAACAAGAACACAAAGAAAAGGGAGGAACAGAAGCATGTTATTCTATGGTTCTTATACTATATATATGTTAATGTAATATCATGTGAAGGTAGACTGGTAAATTAAAGACATACCATAACACCTAAAGCAACAACTAAAATAATAAAACAAAGAATTATGGATATTAACCCAAGAAAGGGAGACAAATTGGAATCATGAAAAATATTCAACTCATTTTAAAAAGGCAGAAATAAATGGAAAGACGAGAACAAAAACCAAATGGAAATTTTTTTTAATAGAAAGAGGATGAAATATTTAAACCTAACCATAACAAAAATCACTTAAAGGAGAAAAAGACAAATATAGTCAAAGATTTCAATATCCTTTCTTAATAACTGATAAGACAAGTACCTAGACAGGAAAGCTATAGAAGACTTGAAGAACATTGTCAACAATAATTGACATTTACAGAACCCTCCATTCAACAACAGCAGAATACATAGTCTTTCCAAGTATACATGGAATATTTACCAAAATTGACCATATTCCAGGCCATGAAACAGGTCTTGATAAATTTGAAAGTATTCAAGGGATAGAAACTACATCTCTGATCAAAACGGTATTAAAGGGGAAATTAGAAAGTATTTTGATTTGAAAGATAATAAAACACAGCATATCAAAAATTGTGGGATAAACCTAAAATAGTATTTTAAGGGTAAAATTTACAAAACTACTTGTATTTGAAAAGAAGAAACTTTGAGATCAATACCCTCAGCTTCTACTGTAAGAAATTACAAAAAGAAGAGCAAATAAAAATAAAAGCAAGTAGGGGCACCTGGGTGGCTCAGTCAGCTAAGCATCTGACTTCAGCTCAGGTCATGATCTCGCAGTTCATGGGTTTGAGCTCCGCAATGGGCTCTGTGCTGACAACTCAGAGACTGGAGCCTGTTTTGGATTCTGTGCCTCCTTCTCTCTCTGTTCCTCCCCTGCCCACGCTCTGTCTGTGTCTCTCTCTCTCTCAAAAATAAATAAAGATTTAAATAAATAAAAGCAAGTAGAATAAAGAAATAAGCACAGAAATCCATTAAGGAGAAAAATGAAAGATAAAAAATATCAAAAAAACGAAAATCTGGTTCTTTTGAAAAGATCAATGAAAGGGATACCTCTAAACTTATGACTACCCAGGAAGAAAAAGGAAGAAAATAAGAATTACTAATACTTACAATGAAAAAAAGACACATCAGAGCAGATTCTAGAAATACTAAGTAAATGTATCAAAGAAATACATAAAAAATACATAAAGGGAAAATTATGAACAATTTTACACCAATAAATTTGACAACTTAAAGGAAATGCACAACTACGTTATAAAATACAAACTACCAAAGCTCGCTCAAAAAGAATTAGAAAACCTGAATAATCCCATATTTATTAAATGAACTGAATCTGTAGTAAAAATCTTGCCAAATAAAATATAGACCCAGATGGCTTCCTTGATAGGTATTACCAAATATTTAAGAAAGAAATAATATCAAATGTTATACAGACTCCTTCTGAAAACTGGCATTCATTCATGCCAGAACTGCCGTGACAGGAAAGACAAAGACACTGGAAGAAAACTCCTGAGTAATCACATTCAACAATATATAAAGAGGATTATACATCATGATGGAGTGTTGATTATCCATGGAATAAAAACGTTGGCTTCATGTTTGAAAATCAATTCATGAAATTTATCATATTAACAAACTAAAAAAGAAAAGAACAACAATGTTACCATTTCAATAGATTCACAAATAGCATTTAACAAAGCTTGGTAGCCATTCTTACAAAAATTTCTCAGCAAACAAGAAATAGACAGGAGCTTTCTCAAATGTGAAAGAGCATCTGGGAACAACTTATAGCTAACATCCTAAATAATGGCAGATAACTGAATGCTTTTCACCTAAGATCAGTAAAATGAGAAGGATGTACACTCTTACTATTTCTAGTCATACTGGAGATTGTCGCCGGTGTAATAAGACAAGAAAAAGAAAGGACAGCCATCCAGATGGAAAAAAGTGAAGTAAAACTATATGCACAGATGACACTGTCAACTATACACATAATACAAATAAATAAACAAAACAGGCAATAGCACCAATAAGTGAGTTTATCAAGGTGACAGGATACATGGTAAACATCAGTTGATAAAGATCAACTGTGTATATATATACTAACAGAGAACCATTGAAAATTAAAATTAGTAAGACAATAACATTTACAACAGCATCAAAAATACATAAATACGAACGAAAAAAATGTGAAAGATATGTACACTGAAAACTACAAAACATCTCCACAAGATATTAAAGAAAACCTAAAGAAATAAAGAATAGTATATTCTTTCATTCATGAGTCAAAGGACTCAATTTTGCTAAGATGTCAACTTTTCCAAAATTGATCTATACACTCAATACAATCTAAATCAAAATGCTGGTGTGTTTTAAAGAAATTGACAAAGTGATGCTAAAATGCATAGGTAAATGCAAAGGGCCAAGGATAGCTAAAACAACATTTTAAGAGAACAAAGTTCGAAGATTAAAAATACCTTATTTCACGGTATTACAAAGCTATAGTAATCAAGACAGCATTTAAAACAATGTAAACCAGGCTTAGGAAATTTTCCTTTCTGAAAAGGACTAGATAGTAAACATTTTATACTTTGCAGACTATATATGACCTCTGTCACATTTTCTTGTTTTCTTCTTCTTAACTCCTGCTTAACTCATAGGCTGTATAAAAAAAAGGCTGTGAGTAGTATTTTTCACATGATCCTTAGTTTGGCAACCCCAAGACAAACAAATTGATCGATGGAACTAAAACTATAATTTTTCCTGAAGAAAACATAAGAAAAACCGAAGCTTTGAATTACAAACGACTTTTTAGAAATGACACCTAAAGAATAATCCATTAAAAAGCTGATAAATTAAAATTCATCAAAATTTAAAACACTGCCCTCATAAGACACTGTTAAGAGAATAAAAAGACAGGCCACAAACTAAGAGAAAATATTTGTAAATCATAAATCTGATAAAGGTCTTGTATCCAGAATAAAGAACTCTCAATACTCAATAATGCAAAAACAAACAACCCGTTTTTTTAAATGGGCAAGGAATTTGAACAGACAGTTCACCAAAGAAGATACAGAAATGACAAATAAACACATGGAAAGATGTTTAACATCATTAGTCACTAGGGAAACCTAATTCAAAACCACAATGAGATACTACTACACAATTATCAGAATGCCTAAAATGAGAAACACTGACCACACTAAATATGAGAGAGAGGATATGGAAGCAATGGAACTTTCACATAATGCTGGAAGCCATGTATAACACTTAGATTACCGCTGGGCATGTTCTTGAAACACTTAACAAACACCTACCACATTATCCTAGGGAGGTATTTACCTAAGAGAAAAGATTGCATATTGTCCAGTACACAAATATTCATAGTAACAAAAACCTAGAAACAACCCAAATGGCAGTCGATAGGTGAATGTATAAATAATTTGTGGTAGAGCCACAGAATGGAATAATATGAGCAATAAAAGGAAATGAACTATGAATATACACCACGAAGTGAATAAATCCCAAAGTAATTATGCTGCGTGAAAGAAGCTAGACTAAGGAAAAATGCATAAATAATACTACTACTCTACAGTGTTGGAAAACATTTCAGTGATTACCTGAAAACAAGGGAGGGTAGCGGGGTAGGAAGGTAACAGAAAGAGAAATTACAAAGGGACAGGACTTTTGGGGTGTGGGATATGTTCATTATTCTTCATAGCGGTAACGGGTCTCATGGGTTTATACATATGTCAAAACTTACCAAGTTGAATACTTTTAAAAAGGAACAGTTCATTATATATGCGAATTATACCTCAATAAAGCTGTTTAAAACTAAAAGCAAAATACAACAGTTTAGTTTAAAACCAAAGCAAAATACAACAGTCTACAACTATACTATATCATTGTATATGAATAGATTAACTTAACCATACATATATAATATGTATAAAGGCAGATGTTAACCTAAAAGCTTTGGCCTTATAAAATCACCTAGAAAAGTATCAACAAAATAAATTATCAAGCAAAGAGAAAGAAAGCCAGGAGCAGAATCATGTGCGCGGGTAGGGGTGGGAGTGAGAATCAGCATTAAAACAAGAACCATTAATGAATGATTTCACAAACCAGAAGTGAGTGATTTTGTGAAGTCTGTGGGAGAAAGGTCAACAGTGTTGAGAGACTGAAAGCCCCACAATGTAAAGGAGTATGTCTGCCTCACTTACTAAGGTACTCGGGCATCAAGTTGCAAAACAGGCATGAAATAAAATGACTGGTGACTGGATGGGTGGGAAATAAACAAAATCACCAGAGTTTATGACTTAGGAATTTACTGAGAACCTTATTAGAAAATGTTTTAGCAGAGAAAAGTCAAGTCAGTCTGCAGTTGGTTAAGGACTGAATAGGAGCAAAGAGGTGTTTTGCTAACAGGAAATTCAAGAAACACGGGACTAAAAGGGCAGCTTTCCCACTCAGAGTTTCCAAGGAGGATTAAAGTTTTTAGACCCACTATATACTGTTCTTGAACTTCAGACACAGTTCAGACCGGTTTGGAACAATTTTAGTCCTTTGGGAATTCCATCATTAAAACCAGAAATAAAGTACTAAAAGTCCAGCTGTATCTATAAATATTTTTTAAACATATGCAACAAGTAAAACCTCCCCTCTTTCCTCTACGGGGACATGTGATCTTAGCCTGGCTTCTGCTTTGAATTAGAAATGCTCCCCACTCCCCAACATAGGATGATTTTTTTAAAAAAGTTTTTAAGACGAATTTCCTTGTAGGAGAGATTACAATAAATCATCCATATACCATAAAATTTAATTTGGAAGTTCCAGGTAT
The DNA here is from genome assembly GCF_027475565.1 of Acinonyx jubatus. Taxonomy (NCBI): domain Eukaryota; kingdom Metazoa; phylum Chordata; class Mammalia; order Carnivora; family Felidae; genus Acinonyx; species Acinonyx jubatus. The sequence goes on from NC_069398.1 coordinate 23,301,758, forward strand.
TAGCAAATCAACATTGTAGGCACGTAGTCAACACAGGATTGAAAAGCCATTTTATTTCCACAGTTACATTCTTAGCATTAACAAAATTATTTTTGGAATGAATCGTGGAGGTAGAGAACCATAATGTTAATAATACCCCCCTTCACATGCATACACAAAGCAAAGGAACAACACAACACCAGGCAACGCAAAACCCCCAAAGAAAAACCCACCAAAGTTTTCCGTTACTAAATGCTAACACTAACTGGCATCAACTGGCTTTTCATTTCTTCACATTTACGAATCCATTAACAAATGATTTCCATTTACTAAAAGTGACTTTCAAAGGTATTAGGTCACCTTGCAATTCTGTCTATAAACTTTAGCAAGCACATTTTATTCCTAGTTAAAGTAGATTAAACAAAACATTCTTCAACATTGAGTCTAATAGATGAGTGGAAAATGACTCACAAAAATATATTTTTACTTGAGCTGTCTTAGCTGGTTAAGCAGAGACAGAAGACCATTTTCCTCTTACCTTCTAATCCTGTTTTTTAAACTTTATTTTTCAAGATTTTTCATGTTAGTAATGTTTCCAGGACACCAAATTTCTTCTATTACTACATTACTTCTCAGAGCAATGCAAAATAAAGACTAGCCTCCACCACCCTAGCCCCCACTCCCTACTCCTCATGGATTAGGGCTCCTAGAGAAAACCTCAAGTAGATAAATCCTCAAGCATTTTCTACTCAACATAAATGCTTAAGATTAAAAAACTGCCTGCTTTGTGTCCAAAGCTCTTCCTCACTCAATTATCTTTCAATTTGTTGGATTCCAAAGCCTTTCTGTGGTTCTAATGATATTTAACACCTCTCTTCAACACCCTCTAATGTTATTTTGAATATGGCAGACATGCTTAAAGACCCAATAAACACTCTGTCTTTCAACTGTTCTTAGTAGCTGGCATTCAGAATCTCAACTTCATATCCTGTAATCAGGAAGATTTCCTATACTGCATTTGATCCTCTTGCTATACTGTAAACAAAAACCTCACCATTCACATAAGATCATTAAAGATCTTGTTTTCCCATTTGGCTTTTAAGAGTCTGACGCTCTACCAACTGAAGTAGTCAGGCACTCCTGATTTGGATTTCAAACAATGGCATGTGTAAAATGATAATACTTAATTGCTGGGTCCTTGGGAAAGATGTATGCGTGAATACATACACACGTTTATTGTAAATATTACTGATATAAAGGATATAAAGCAAATAATTTACAAATAATAACAAAGTATATAATCCTCTTTATTATAAATTCCAACCAACCAGCCAACTGATTTGGACAGAATGCTTCTGTTGAAATATGTGTAACTCTTACATCTGTAGCCAATCCAAGTTTGCATTTGAAGAATGAGTATAATTCTGATATTAAATTTGATTGATAATTATATTAAAAGCAAAAATAGGTTTATATAGCTTAATTTTTTTAAAGCTGTGTTTGACAACTAGTTCACAAAATTCCTGAAAATCTAACAGTTGGTTCTTTTGAGTTGCTAACAAGCCACTCCCAGCACATCAAAGTATAATAATCCTTTTGTTACAAAAGAGAGCCTCCTGCTTCCCTATTCCCTATGAGGAATGGTATTTGGGTTCTCCCCATTAGTAGTAAAGGAGTACGGTAAGGGAATGAATGCCACAAGTTCATTTACAACCAGGCCGTCTTCCTTGATGGCTGGTTATGAATCTGTAGAAGCACTGGTAAAGCTACCCCTGGCACTACTATTCCATGTTTTCTACCAAATGAGCAACCAGTTCAGGAGAATGAAAACAAACAGTCCTGATGTTAACAGTTATTTTATTATCTAATAAAGATATGTCTCAAGGCTCTGTTAGCCCCTACCTACCCACTGCACAAAATGCAATGAAAACATGGGAAAAGACCAGAGCTATACAAAGGAGCATGTAAGTTGTATAGCAGTAACAATGTCAAAATCCTTCAATACTAAAGTCTTCTCAGTAAGAAACAGGACGTGTCTCTCCTTGTCTACTCCATTCTGTCATTTCCTTTCTTTCTCCCCTGCTCTCCTCTCCCCTGTCTTCGCTTCCTACCTCCCTCCCTTCCTGGACAAGTTGAGGTAAGCTGATAGTGAGAGAGACTCAACCACTGTTATCTCCGCCCTTCTTCCACCCTATTAAAAGGTATTGTTCACAAAGCCAGAAAGGGGCACTGAAAAAGAAGGTATATGGTAGGCAGAGCATGGTAGGCACAAAGAGGAAGAAAACACTGCCTGGAGGAACAAACTTTACTTCATCAGACTGAAATAACAGTAAGACTAATCTGAGTTCTACTAAGGCAAACAACTGAACATTCACCGACTAGCTACCATATGCTTGGCCCTGAGTACAGGCCATGGGGAATGCAGTGATAAATGGGCCGTGATCCCTGACCACTTGCCCAAGTACAAAACATCAAAGACTGAGACCTTGGCAGATCCATTATCAATCTCAGCATTAAATCTTCCAGAATTATAATGACAGCAAATGACTACTTTAGGAATATAGTATTCAAAAGACTGGAAAATATATTCCAGACATCCATGGGTCTGGAGTATAATTTAGCAGGGAGGCCTACCCAGGAAGCAGTAAAGCAGGAAGAGGGCAAAGCACAGCCATACACAGGAGGTAAAACAATCCTGATCAGATAGTGCGGCCTGATTGCTTCCATTCCTGGTAAAGTACTGGGTGTGTGTGTGTGTGTGTGTGTGTGTGTGTGTGTGTGTGCGTGCACGGGGTGGGGGGTGGGGGGGAACAAAGGCACATGGCTGTTCAGTCTATATCACCAACCTATTACTAATCCACAGGTATGATTTCTGATAATCTTTCAGGGGCATTCATTATGCAACCAGGATCAGTTAAAAATAAAAGACATTTGGAGATCTAGGTCTCAGATGGCACCGATTCACCTTAGTGCAAAAAGTAGTTACTTTGCTCCTACTACTTGCTATGTGTTAGGCTTTGTGAGATGATATAGGTGACCGTGACAGGGTCTTTGACCAATCACATGAAATGGCAGGTACACATACACATATGAAATGTGTTCATTCAGCATTTCAATCTCACACAAAAAGGCAGGGGACTCAAAATATCTAGGTATGGGCTTTGCCAACTATTGGGACATAGAGCAAAACACATTCTCCCTAGGTCTGTTTTATGAACTCTCAGAATCTGAAGTGTCCATAAAAAACATCCCATCCGATCAACAGTCAAAATTAATATTCCCTCACAGCATCCCTACATGGTCACCAACAGGTGTCCATAATATCCCCAGTGACCTAAGCCCTCCAATAAAGCACATCCCTCTTATTCTTCCATCTATAATGGATCTACCTGCATTCTTCTACCCACTGCTCTTACTTGGGTCCACTGGGACCCCCCAGAATAAGTCCAATCCCTCTTCTACATGACAGTCCTTTAAATAATTGAAGACAGTTGTTATATATCCCTCCAAGCTAAACAGCTCTGGTTCTTTCAACCATTTCTAATAGGACATGATTCTGAGTCCCTTCAACCACCTGGACAACCTTTCCTCTATGCTCTCTAATTTGAATACTCTCCTAGCTTTGTTCAAACAGGCTGCTATTAGATAATGTTTTCACAATCTGTATGTGTACTGTTGAGATGTATTTTTAGCTCTAGACACAGGATTTTACATCTATCTATTTCCAATATTTCATCTGCTAGATCTGAACTACTGTTCCAACCTAAGACCTTTTGGGATCTTGCTCCTATCACCCAGTATAAGTGATCTGTCTCTGCATCAGGCTGCCCACCTATTCGATCATCAAGCCAACCCTGACCTCAGTCTTATCATGAATAAAAATGCTGACCAAAATGAATCACATGCACAGCCTTGTGGCAAGTAACCACAGACCATGTTTCATGTTTGCATAATTATTCACCCTGCTATAATTTTGCCTAAATGCACTATTATTAACTTTAGATTCCATGTTCTATACAAAGACTCTGTGAAAGACTTTGTAAAATTACTCAAAGACAGCCAGGTACAAGTTATCTAAGACATTATTCTAAAGCAGGCATCAGCAAACTATGGTCCACAGGCCAAGTCAGTCCGCTGCTTATTTTTTGTTTTATTGGAATACAGCCATGTCCATCCATATATCTACTGTCTGCAGCTGCTTTCATGCTACAGTGGCATAACTGAATAGTAGCCATAGAGACTGTATGGCCCACAAGGTCTAAAATATTTTACTTTATAGCTCTTTATAGAAAAAAGTTTGCCAATTCCTGTTCTGAAGGACAACACAGTCTGGCATAGTGTTTTAAGTGAACCCACACTGGTTCCCAGTGATGACTACTCCTTTTACTAAGCCCTCAGGAAATATTCATTAGTAATACCTTGTAGGTTCTGGGTTGATTTCAAGCTTAATGGCCTAAGGTTTCTAAATTCACTTTCTTCTCCCTTACAAAAGCCAGAACTATTCAGGTCTATTCTTTATTTGTACACTGAAAAGACTAAATACATACTGTCTACTGGTAATGAATTCTATGTAAAATACTGTGTCATTTATATCTGTACTTCATGTTTTCACAGAAAATAGAGAATCCCCAATAACGAGAACCTTTTGGCCTAACAAGGCATGCTGGGGCATCAATAGTAGGACAACAGAAAAATTGGAAAAAGCAGAAAGGAAACAGAACTAGGGCTAGAAAGGCCAGATCCACAGTGCGACATCCCTCCCAAGGAAGCCAAAATGCAAAATCTAAATTTCGAATGAGCCAAACTCAAGAAGACACTGATTCACTCTCTTAAGGTTCCAATAATATTGTAAGGGGCATAACTACAAGCAACAGTAATCTCTGAACTGTGTTCATACTTATTGCTAATAGGAAAGCAATTCTTTGATGACCAAGAAAGAGGGATTTGTTCTAGATGAAGCCAGCTCCAAAGCAGAAACTGAAGGTAAAATACAGGTCAATTCCCTTGGGAGACACACTGGCAAAGGTAAGGTTCCAGCATGCCAAGGTATGCAAGGAAGAAATCTGAACTTCCTGATGACCAGATACAAACAGGAATGATCTGGAGGAAAGCTCAAAGATGTCTTTAAGTACACAGGATGCTGAATTCAAAAGATGAGATAAATCCCAGATTCCACCAAATGAATGTATTTCTTTCCTTTTCTTCTTCTTCTTTTTTTTCCCCAAGTGCGTGAATTTCTAATACCTGCCAGGATGGTTCTAACTTTGAGACTGGTTAAGCCAGAATTTCCAATACAGTGTGCATGTCGAGATACTTATCCCCTGTGATGTAGCACTGATCACGGCCTCTAGGCCAGCTGCCTACAAAGAGCAAGGAGTCTTGTCTAGTGACCTCAGGGGACTACACAAATGGCATCACTTTCTACTTGTGCCATGATAAAACAAGAGTTGGAAAGCACTGGATTAAGCTAAGCCTTAGAATGACAGGACTTCAGTATTAGCAGCTGGAAGGCTGGACCAGAGCTGGGGGATGATGGAGTAGAGAAAGGATTTGGGAGTAAATGGAATAACTAGAGTAGGCTAGAAAGAAACCACAAGGACACTGATCTTGGGCAAGGTTTTCAAAGCAGACAGAGAGGCTCTCCAAGTGAAAGGAACGGTCCAAAATAAATAGAGGTGAGGTGAGACTGAACAGTAATGTATACACAGCAGTGTCAACGAAGGGCCCGTGGCATTAATGACGAATATTACAAACACGGAGGCCATTACATGAGATCCAGTCTCACCCAGATAAAATGGTAACTCCCAAAGGGGCAGATGCTGAATGTATAATGAAAGAGAAGGGGAAAATTCCAGATTATCAAAGAGTTTCTAACCAGATGGGCAGAAATGCCATAACAGTTTTTGTAACCACTGCCAGTGACCTCTTTCCAGGAAAGCAAGAAACTGCACAAGTCAGCAAACCATAGCCATTCTACATATTTTGTAGGGATGCATAATATATTCAGTTGACAAACAATTCTGCCAAGTAGCTCTTCTACATGTTGTTCATGTCAACAAAATTAATTTGACATTTACAGCTATTTTGAGAATAAAATGCAGTTGCTTAAATTATTCTGTGGAAGCAACATGAGACGGAATTATTCAGTTGACAAAATCTAATTAGGTGTAAATTATTTCAGGTCATATGAATTATAAAACCTTTCACAGATAAGTATTTTAATTCAAAGTGGCTCAAAGTGCTATAGAATATTAATAGGCCCACAGTCGCTTGCAATACTTTCACACTTCTGTCTCCAAGAACGCTCCCTATTCTCCAACTACTGGCCTCCACATTAGCTCTCATTCTGCCTTCTTCGGCCTATAGGTGCATAAGGGAGAAAAAAGAAAAGGAGGAAGTTTCCATGCTAGAACTACTAAGTTAATTCCTTTCTAGATGAAGATATAATTCACACACCATACTGCTTCATATATTTTTGACAAGTATCCTTATCCTCCATTAGACAGATGAAGAAACTGAGGATCAGAGATTAACTTTCCCAGTAATGTACAACTCATCTGTGGCCCAATGCTGAACATAAATGCAAAGCCAATGGAATCTTCAATATTCAAGGCTTGCCTGTCCTTTCTGAGAACCTACAAAACAAGAGTCACACAGTTAATTCTAGACATGAACTACCAATCCTTAGAAGAAGGGACCTAAGCAAAGAGCAGAAACTTCTTTGCCACCAATCCAAAAGAGGAAGAATCCTGGCCAACCCAAAGCATTGCAAAGGTAGACGAAGTGAGGGGATAACCTGGAAGAGATTATGAAACAGAAATGTGGGAACAACAACAACAACAACAAATCCCACAAAACCCAGAGGTTCGTATAGAATAGATACATGATCTTTGTCTGCTTACATCAGATTCACTAGGGGGCAAAAAATTTAAATGACAATACTGAATTAAAACTATAGCACTAAAATCGATTGTGATTAGGGGAACAGTTATATATCAACCTATTCTTCTTTGAAATGGGGATGATGATATTTGTCTTTCCCTCTTTCGGGGGGATAAGAGAGATGACAAACAAGATTGTTTTAGAGAAAGGTACACAAAAAATCCACACCATGCTTCCTAAAGCAAATGGTGGCAACACAGAAACACTCATTACAGAACAGCATCCTACTGGAGGTCAGACTGTGATGGGAGTAAAAACGTCACATGATTTGAATTCTTGGATGAAATAGGTAGTGTCTATCTATGAAAGATAGAATTCTTTCTAAGGTTCTTTTAAAAAAATCATTCCAATCGGGGGAGGGGGATGATTAATAAAATGATTAATAAAATCATTCCCAATTTGAAATTACTGCCATAGCCTCTCTGATGTCAGAACGTGACTTGCAGCTGGACCTCTGGACTATGAAGGTGTGAGCCAAGCCTGGCTATCAGTGAATGGAGAAGGGGAAGATCACCCCTGTCATGAAGTGGCAGTTCTTAAGACAACAGCTGTGCATGGCCTCAACATCATCAAGTTCACACAGACATACAGGTACCTTCTATCTTGTACCACCTGAAACAATGTGGTCAGGGCACAAACTTTACTAAAAGGAAAGAACAACTCAGGCCTCACACTAGGCCTGCTAAGCATTCTTTAGTCTGATTTTTATTCCAGAGAAACAATACTGCCATGATCATCTATAATAAGAAAGGAGGGGCTGGCAGGGATCAGGGAGAAAAGGTAAGAGAGAAAGGAATAGAAGAGAAGTGAAATTAAAAAGGGGGAGAAGAAAGCGAGCAAAAAAACCCATTTGTAACCGTAAAATCATGTCCTCGCTTTTGTCAGTGCTCTCTCCCAATTCTATAAGAGTTAAAGGCCGCCAAGTAATAGGGCCTGCAGAGTTTTCCCTTGGGTCGCAGCCAAGGCCAGTAACCCTGCTATTAGAGACCTGCCAAGCTTTGTCAATGCAATCTGCTGAATGCCTTGAGTGACAAGCGATCAATATTCTCCACTCTCATGGGTCATCACAGGTGACACAGGCCTAAGTAATAAAACAGCCCTGGCTGCCTCCTCTAACTTAAATGCTTCCCCAGCCACAATATTTCTTTTTTGTCTAAACGCCTCTAGCTAAATTTCTCATAGATCGAACCATCTGATGGGGATAGAGATTCTGAGGAATTGCAATGTGTCTGAATTGATGCTAGCCAGTGAAAGCTCAGTAGACTGGAGAAATAGGTTCAAATAAATCGAAAATGACTAGCTACAGAGTTGTAATCTGCCAGCATCAGACCCTGTAGCAACAAGCCAATATGAAAAAAAGCATGCTGACAGCCAACCACCACGGAGTCACCTGCTGAAATGAGAACCCATTTTTCCCCCACTACGGTGTTGATGATAGGCACTTTCTCTGGGACACCTCTGGCAGTGAGGGGTAGGAAGGAGAGAAGGCCGGAGTTCCTCACATTGTAGGGAGCATTCAGCATTGTATGCAACCAATAACTATCTTTGTTCTGAAATGAGGAAGGGCCCACAACAAAGGTGTGTTTGAGGGAAGACATGAGGGCACGCGGTCTTCTGAGACCGCAGACCAGAAACCAGTATTTCCTTCCTCCTGGTTGGCCAAAGCATATAGAAGGCTGGTTCCCTCTCTCCAGCCCTACGGAGAAGCAGCCACAAAACAGAGAGCCATGAAGCGATGCACAAATTTGTATGAAGACCCCGGTAGAGCTTCTGGTCAAGATTCCCAAATGGATTTAGATTCCTCAGCCAGTGGTTTCTGAGCAGATGACAGAAAGCTCGAGTCGACTGACCATTTAACCAAAACAGTGAATTCATCATAGACTATTACATCCAGAAGAAAGGAGGAAATCCACGTTTTTGGGGTGTGTGGGTGGCTCAGTTGGTTGGGCGTCCGACTTCAGCTCAGGTCATGATCTCACGGTTTGTGAGTTCAAGCCCCGCGTTGGGCTCTGTGCTGACAGCTTGGAGCCGGGAGCCTGCTTCGGATTCTGTGTCTCCTCCTCTCTCTGCCTCTCCCCTGCCCATGCTCTGTCTCTCTCTGTCTCTCAATAATAAATAAATGTTAAAAAAAACTTTTAAACAATCCACATTTATAAAAACTGTTTTTAAATTCATATTCTCACGTGTTAAGGCTTTTTGCTGTACCTAGTGAATTCCTGTTCCATTCAAATAGTTTCTGTTCAGATTTAAACAAACACATACATCCTTGGTAGTCACCCAGAATCCAAGTGTGCCACCCGGCAGACTGTCCAGGGACCCTACACATCCTCACGCTCACCCTCTCTCCTTTAGGCACACATGGCTATAGAGAGACACAGAACATCAGATGACACAAAATCTTATTAAAATTACTGCCAAAAACCAAAGTTTCCAGGATTAAAAGTAGGAGGTTGGGCATTTACCCTGTATGGAGTAAAGCAATAGAAAATGGAGAAGATTATGACTCATATTCTTGGTTATACTGACCTGCTCTCATTTAATTTCTAAACGTATTTAAGTTATTCTTTATTCTGTATTTTTTACTCCCTATAATAATTATAAAAATTATCTATATTCCAAAAGCCATACCAAGTGCTTTCCCATTATACCAGGATGGTCCCCAATGATGCTTGAAAAGCTAGTACTGAACCAGCATGTTTAATATTTTATACCCTGACATTCACATAATTTGGAAAAAAGGGAAAATAAGTCAATAATAAGGCTTCTCAGCTAAAACAAAAAACTAAACAGATTAAGCATGGCCTCTGATAGCAGTTGACAGAAGACTCTCTCTCAAAGAAGAAAAAAAAGTTGTGATTTTGATTCAAGATTACTGTCTCCCACTGATAGGAATAATGGATTTATTACACAGGAAGTAGGTAATATACAATAGGTAATGTCACATGATAGATCTCACAAAATAGCCTGGAATGAAGAAGCCTAATACAGGACAGGATTATTAGGACAGACATTTATTGGTAGCATTAAAGCATGGACAATTACGATCAATTACAAAGGAAGAGTCTGACCTAATTGATCTTACATTAGATAGACAGAAATTAATGGTCAAGTCATGGTCCTACAAGATGAAATGATCAATAAATGAATGTGTGGATGCATCTGTGAGAGGGTCTAGAACCTTGCACGGCACATCACGGGCCTCAGTAATCTTCATGGACAGTGACTCTACAGTAAGGGTTCTCTGGCTCACACCCACCACAGAGGGCAGAGGTCTAGCTCTGTCCAAGAGGAGTCAGAGAGAGTAGAGTTTTGCTGTGTGCAGGACTCCCTGAACCCCCTTAATGAGGCATACCTCTATCCTTTCTGACCTCCACAGAGGTCAGGATTCTTGCCAATCTGTGCCTGACCAGTTGTAGGCCTTGGGATCAGTTGGCCACATAGTTAAAAGGTCAAAGTGACTTTACCTAGTTCCCCAATGCTTTAGAAAAATATATGGAAGCATTAAAATGCAGTGACAGTGAAATGTCTTAGTGGTAAAAAGAAATCTCTAGTCCAGGATGACTACATCAATCCTTCTGGATTACCACTACTTATCGAAAGGCCTCAGACAGAGAAAGAATGCGTCTACAAAAAGTGCAGATGCCCAAGGCAAAACAAGCGATCACTCGGATGTCACTCTGACATGTTTGAGCATTTCTCTGTGGTTAGTTAAGAACCTCTGCTTTGGTAGGAGAGCATGTCAGCCAAAGAACCGATAGGAAGCTAAAGAGGTTATATTAATCACCTAGTTGATATGATTGCCTTTCTTCTGTTAAGCCGCATTCATTATTAAGCAAATATTGTCAATTTATTCTGAAGATACAAAAAGGTGTCCGTCTATGACTGTAATATATATCAGAAGCAACACACAGCAGTTTTGCAACAACCTTGGAAACAAAATCATTCATGATTATAAAGAGTAATACATATTGTTTGAAGAAAATAAACCTACTTATGTTTTGCCAATCTAAAGATAATCACTGTAACTATCTCGGTACATTTCTTTCTGGTTTTTTTTTTTTTTATTTATTCTTGTTCTTACTGTCTTTTTATACATAATTCAAATAGTAGTGTGTTTGTATATATATTTATATATACTTTTTAATAAAATTAACATAAGAATTTTCCTTTGTAGTAAATATTTTTGAGAGTATCATTTAACCTCTGCATAACCCTGTAAAATACAAAAATAACATAAATGAACTATGCATTGGCATGATGTAGGGTACTTGGATTGTATAAAGTTTTTCTTCACATCCAGTTACTATTTCAGGATAATGTCCTAGACAAAGAATTAATGGATCAAAAGGTTTGAAGAATCCTGAGATATTACAAAAAGGCTTGTATAAAACTGTTTCACTGTATTTTTCCCAGCAGTGACTGGTCTCATTTCTATAAATCTTGCTCATTTCTTGAGTGGAAAAATGGTACCTCCTTGTTATTTTTCATTGAGTTTCTTTAGTTATTATGTCTACAGCATTCTTAGAAATTTAATTCCCATCCTCATTCCAGACCACACTTTACTGACTGGCAGTACACTGAGCTAATTTGATTAAGAGAAGTTAAATGCCACAAGCCTTTTGAGGAATTGTTTTGATGATGATTCTCTTTTGGTTAAAAGGAAGAAATTGAAATGTATCATAAGTTAATCAAACTATTCATCTCTTTTTCCCCAGGAAAAAGTTTTCCTTGAAGAAATGAGAAATGATTACCATTAAATGCCTAAACGGGAAAGATGGGCATCAAGCATGACACCATCACATAAGCTAACAAGCCTCTGATTGACTCTGCATTGACATGAGCGCTGGCATGACTCCAGAGGGCAGCACAAACTTGTAAACAGCTCTTGAGGGAGATTCAAAGTGTTTAAGTCCCATAACGTTTAAGAAAAAAAAAGAGACCTAATTTAAGATTCTTAAAATTATTCCTTGGGTTAGGATCTGAAAAGTACGATTTTTAAATGAGAGTTCAGAAATATGTTGCAAAGATGACGGTTACACACAGATAAGAGACATCTACTTTTCACTTATTTCCTCCATCAAAGATAACCATGAATATGTGTCTTCCCTTGAGAAAAATGAAAATCAAGACCCTTTTTTTAACCAGGTAAGAAAAAAGAACCATTCATATCCAAAATAAAACAGAAAATGCATTTAAATTATCTTTTAAAATGGAACTTAGTAAGTGAAACTTTCATAATTTATGATCAATCACTGCTGAGAAACTAGTCAAAATTTCAATTGCCTTATAGGTATGCACTTCTTGAAGTAAAAATTTGCAAGACAATGCACATGTGATTTTGAACCATGATTTTACAAAAATGCTTTAAAATGATGGCAAATTTAACTATACTGATTTATTTTTTTCTTATTATAGCACCAACTATTCCTGCAGAATGCAAAGATCTGTCAGCAGCATCACTGACACTCAGCTGAGCTTAGGAGTTTAATTCTTAGTCAAAATACAATTCAGAAAAGGATCTGGCTGACAAAGTTTTCAGCCCCAGCAACATTTTTTTCCTTGGGTTTTGAAAGACAAAAGATAAGTTAGACCTTCCTTTCCTGCTCATTTAGGGCACATTTAATTTCCTTTTTACCATGGTGGGGGGGGGGGGAGAAATGAACAATGAAATGTGAAATGTCACTAGAAAGTGCCTGGAAGAGGGCTTGATAGAAATGTTGATGAAGGTGGGGGGATGCAGTAAGTGTCCAAAAGTAAATTTGTTCAGATATGTTAGGGTGTTCTTTACACACAAACATACACACACACTTCACATCTCTGTTTACTCAGTCACATGTTCATTTGCTCATTTGGTTGGTCATTCATTCATTCATTCAATGATTAATAAGCACCTACTGTTGATTCTGGGGTTGTAAATACGAATAGAATAATTTTCATGTTAAATATTAGAGGATAAAGACATAACCCACTGAAAAAGTAATATCTACTATCTAGAGAGAGAGAAACAGAGGATGAAGCAACTCACGATACCACCAACTGAAGTTCATGTGGTTTTGGAGGTCGAATTGAGCCGTACATTAGAACTCCAAGCCCTACGGCAAAATTTCACAAGGAACTTCCTCTATGCTATGACCTTTAAAAAGATGGGGCACCTGGTTGCTCAGTCGGTTAAGCACCCGACTTCAGCTTAGGTCACAATCTCACGGCTCGTGGGTTTGAGCCCCACATCGGGCTCTGTGCTGACAGCTCAGAGCCTGGAGCCTGCTTTGGATTCTATGCCTCCCTCTCTCTCTGCCCCTCTCCCACTCGCGCTCAGTCTCCCTCTCTCAAAAATAAATAAACATTAAAGAAAATTAAAAAAAAAAAAAAAAGATTTTCACCATCCATTTTGGAGGTATCTCTTCTTTCCAGGGCCCACCAAATACTGTATTTATCCTTAAATCTACATGACCTAATGACCTCAAATTACAATTTTGGGTGAAAATAATGACCAGTGCACCAAGCTACCCCCCAGCTGGAAGGCATCTGAGTAAAGAAAACCTAGGCCCTGGCCCCCAGGAACGATAAACTCTCCAGCAAATGACAGAGAATACTGTTGGTACTGGCGTGTAGAAATGATAAACCACTTTCTTTTGTTCCAAGGCCTAAAAGCAGCCGTTGTATACTATCTGCTTGCTGGATTTGTGTTGCTTCTATGGTTGTGTTAAAAGAGCTATTTCTGGCGCTGACCCCTGTATAAAAGCTGGGGTGAGCTGAGCTTTTCTGCCTATTAGAGTGAGCAGCAGAGCAAAGGGTAAACCTCTCTGAGTAGACGGGTCAGAGTACACAGACAGTGATTCAGATTTGGCTGACAGCACCAGGCAAGGCATTTCTAATCTCCCCAGTTAGCACTAAATCAGCGTGGTGTACACGAGCCCTTGACAGAGGACAGACAAATGGGACTCACTAAAAGGATAAATAAAGAGTGGCCTGGTGAAGCACAGACTCTGAATACGATCCAAAGCCCTCATTCCTCAAGCTAAAGATACTTTGCCGAACCCACATCCATTCAGGACAAGTCTTGGCTGTTGTGTAGTAAAATGACGCCTTCTAGTCTGATCCTGAGAAAACAGACGGCACCCACTCCAAGAACTTAGAACTCAGTAATTAAAAGGCATACTCTTAACCTCCCCCTCTATTTACTGTTGCCTGGAGAAGAGAAAAGCCAAAGCAAAAATTAGGAAGATGCCATCCAAACCACTGTCGTTACCCAGTGCAGGGTAATTCATGGTTTGATTTTTTTCGGGTCCTCCTGAAGATCGATCCTGCCAAGCCACAGAGCAGAAGAAATGTGACCGAGCAGGAACGTGAGCTCTTTTCCACCGTGTTCTTTTCAAGTTTACAAACACATCCGAAGACAGGAAGGAGGGGAAAGACAGACACAATATGAGACAAAATGACCCTTAACAGGAACGCTGCCATTGGCGTGCTCTTATATGCCTAAGATTCTCCTCTCACAGGATGCACGTGTTATCTTTTCACAGCACTTCCTGTTTGAGTCGTCCTAAACACTCCCAAGTGTTATCTTAGAGACTCCATGATCTCTGGTTGACCAGTGAGAAAACTGAGGCTGAGACACTAAGTAACTTGCCCATGATCACACAGCCCATAAGTGAGAAAGCTGGGATCCCAACTTTGCTCTGGGTGAAAACTCTAGAATCCTGCTTTTTAATCATTCTGCCATACAAACATAATATCCTGTTACGTGTGTAAATGGAATTTTTATATAGTAAATCCCATTTAAATCCAGCAGAGTAACTTGCTATTTGAAGGACCCCTAAGGTGAACCATTCCCAACGCAAAAATATTCAGCAGCAGCACCGAGGATGACCATCCCTTGATTTGCTTAACTTGTAAATTCAGATTTTTGGTAATCATAGCTGATGAAAACAAGGCCAGGCTGCAAAATGCCAAATGTGGCATGAGCGATGGTGGGAAGGAGGTACCCGGAGGCTGCATCACCCTGTGAAGAGAAGTTTCCAACTGTGTGCATTCCCCCACACAAACAAGGCTCACAGTGCTCACCTAGGTGACAACTCAGGCAAAGGTAACTCATAACTTGCCTTCGCTCTAGAAGCAAGGACTCACAGATCTCCTTAGCAGGGGAACGAAGAGGCTCTAACCCTCAGGGGAAGGAGCTATTATACCTACATGACAAATGACCTAATAAGGAAGACTGTAAAGGTTGCTCTGGAAAAGTACTGACAGGAAGGGTCTAGGTCCCGGTCTTCTGCCTCCGAGTACATAATTCAGTACTTCTCCAAAGTCTACCCAAGCGTACTTCAACAACTTAACCTCTTATTCCAAAGTAACACAGCAACTTGTCACAACCACAACACTGAGGCGCAAGCCTGCGCTTTATTGAATGTTACAACAGTCAACTATTTTATAGGTTCCAAGAGCTTGGGAACTGCTTAATATAAGAGAAATAGGTTATAATTTATAATTGTCATAATGGGGATCAATGTCACTATGGAATGATCAAACCAGCTTAGGAAATGAAATTGGAACTTGTAAAAAAAATACATTATTTGGATAAATAGGTTTTATTTCTACAGAAGCTACATAGAGTAATTGAGTTTGCTTAAAGGTCTCAGAAAAACAGAACAGTAAGACTATTTCAAATGAAAAGTAAAGCCATTTGCTCTATATAAAAGGAAAGGTTGTAAGAGAAATTAGGAAAGAAGTAACTTGAATTCTACTTACAAGCTAGACCCAAATTCATAAAATAAAGAGCTAAACCATTAGGAAGCTACTTTTGCCAAACCATGTTATTAAAGGTACTAAATATTCCCTGTCTATATAGTTCTTAGCAGAATATTACCTTAAGAATCTTTTTATTATTTATGCTATAATATATTTTCGAACTACTATTATTACAAAAACTAATAGGAGATAACACTTTTTTACAAATATAATTACCTGTTTTATTTATTTATTTATTTATTTATTTATTTATTGTTTTATTGTTTTATTGTTTTGTTATTGGGTCATATAGCCCCATTCTTTATCTCTATCTTAAAATCTTAACAGGAGGCTTAATTAACTCAATACTTACATATAAGGATAGTAACTCTTACTCCCCTCTCAAGAAGATTAAAATACTAACCTGTTTAAATTCATAGAGGGAAAAATGCCAGAATCAGGAATAAGGTTGTTTTGCACTTGGGTTGAGCAGCTATCATCTAATAAGTACCTTCCATGTATGCTGATCACCTAGTTTGACCACCTACCTCCAATTAAGTGTTAGATACAGATGAGATTCAGAAGGAACCTAGAGATCTCTCTAACTCCTCATTTCACAGATGATAAAACTGAGGCACCAAGATGCCAAAGGCCAGGCCTAGAGTCCTAAGACTTATTCGTAGAAGTCAGAGAAATGGAAATCACTCTTGCTCTGCTCTCTTCACTAGACAACATGGCCTCCCCTGGAGGCAGGCAAGAATGAACACCTACCTGCCTTGGTCAGGGAGGCGGGAAAAGCAGCAAACAGAGCACGGAAAGGAGAGCGGGTAAGGACAAGGATGCTGCTTGGGCCCCACTGCTGCATTCTGGGAGACCATCTACACAACGCTGATGGCTTGGCAAAGTTCACAGAGGTCAGGCCTGAGTCAGAGAGGTCTGAAGCTTCATTATGAGGCTTTACTATGCTACTTCTTAAGTTATTCTTTTTTTCTCATCTATAAGATATGACATTATAATATTATACCATCTAGGGTTGAGATTACACGAGCTATGTTTGCAAAATTCCCATTATGAAGTGGTCAATAAACAGTAACTATTACTACAACGGGTCTCCTCTCTTTTGCAGCAAGAGCCTGAACTTCCTCCTCCCTCGATCCCCAATGCCTGTACATTGGAGGTTCTCATATTTACAACAGATTGCTGGGTCCCACTCAAGAGTTTCTGGGGTAGAGTCTGAGAATTTGCATTTCTAACAAGGTCCCAACTGAAGCTGATGCCACCATACTTTCGCTTGGATAGTGTTCTCCTCTATTTTCAAAATCTCTCCACTTTGAGGAGCACAGCTTCCTGTTTAGTTAATTGACCTTATACGATGTTCACTCTAGCTGGCATTTCCTTGACTAGGTGAAATTTAAGGCTGTTTGTCCTAAGAGAAGTGAGGAAGCACAGCAAAAGGAGATTATACAAAAGCTTTTCTTTAAAATATAATCCCTTGTGCAATGTGATTATAATCTGTGGGCCCCATATGTCAAAAAGCATGGTTTTGGGGTGCCTGGGTGGCTCAGTCGGTTGAGCGTCGGACTTCAGCTCAGGTCACGATCTTGCGATCTCGCGGTCCGTGAGTTCGAGCCCCGCGTCGGGCTCTGGGCTGACGGCTCAAGAGCCTGGAGCCTGCTTCCGATTCTGTGTCTCCCTCTCTCTCTGCTCCTCCCCCGTTCATGCTCTGTCTCTCTCTCTCTCTGTCTCAAAAATAAATAAACATTAAAAAAAAAAAAAGCATGGTTTTATGTCCTGAGAAATTGTACTTTTAGGTGGAAAATAATTTTGAGTATCAGAACAAAAGCCACTGTAGTGGAATACTTCTCTTTCCCATTTTAATAAAATCCAATTTGGACCAACCATAGGGAAGGTTAGTCTAAACTGGTGAACAATTATAATGATAAACAACTGTTTAATAAATGTCACATTACTACTCTTAAGTCAAATACCTCAATCGAAGCAAGGGCAAGTAAAGCTGCTGACATGTGAGTGACACTCTCATCACTTCACACCTCAATAATCTGCTGTGGTGTCACTACGTAAGTCCCTCTTCTTCAGCCCAGTGTTAAAGGTGCCAAAGCCTATCACCCACAATGAAACTACACTCACTGCGCACTCCAGGCAAAGAGAGAATCACATCCTCTTCCCATTATAGCAGAGTCTACCTGCTCCAGCCTGTGTCCAAACCAGTCCATCCATTAATGAAGGCCTTACTCAGATGCCACCTCTTTCATACACCATTTCCAGATCCCTGAATCACTCTTTCTTCAAATTCCAGTATAGTTAACAGTATTACGTTAGTTTCCGGTGTACAATACAACGCTTCAACAATTCTCCACATTACTCAGTGCACACCATAAGAAGTGTACTGTTAATGCCCTTTACCTATTTCCCCATTCCCCCCTCCTCCACACCTCTTCTCTGGTAACCATCAGCTTGTTCTCTATAGCTAAGAGTTCACTTTTGGGTTGATCTCTTTTTTCTTTGTTCATTTGTTTTGTTTCTTAAATTCCACGTATGAGTGAAATCATATGGCATTTGTCTTTCTCTGACTTATTCCACTTAGCATTATACTTTCTAGCTCCATCCATGTTGTTACAAATGGCAAGGTTTCGTTCTTTTTTACGGCTGAGTAATATTCCACTACATATGTGTATATACAGTGTATACATATGTATATATGTATATACATATATATATTTTTTTTCCCTTTACCCATTCAACTATCAGTGGACACTTGGGGTGCTTCTATAATTTAGCTACTGTAAATAATGTTGCAATAATCATAAGGGTGCATTTATCTTTTTAAATTAGTATCTTCATTTTCTTTGGGTAAATACCCAGTAGTGGAACTTCTGGATCATATGCTAAGTCTATTTTTCATTTTTTGAGGAACAGCCATACTGTCTTCCACAGTGGCTGCACTAGTTTGCATTCCCACCAACAGGGCCTGAGGGCTCCTTTTTCACCACATCCTCACCAACACTTGTTGTTTCTTGTCTTTTTAATTTTAGCCATTCTGACAAGTGTGAGGTGACCTGTATTACTCTTCTAATAACTCTATTATATTGAGAAACCTGATTTTTTTTTAAAAAAGTGACACGTGAATATTAAAGTGATGCATGTGAATCTCTACGTAGAAACCCATACACAGACGTTTACAGCACTTTATTACTAATTAGAATAACTAGAATCGACCAAAACGTCCTTCAGGTGAATGAGTAAGTAAAACTGGTGCATTCAGAATACGGAAAATTATTCAGTACTAAAATCAAATGAGCTCTCAAGCAATGAAAATACATGGAGGGGCACCTGAGTGGCTCAGTCAGTTAAGCGTCTGACTTCGGCTCAGGTCACGATCTCACAGTTCATGGGTTTGAGCCCCCCATCGGGCTCTGTGCTGACAGTTCAGAGCCTAGAACCTGCTTCGGATTCTGTGTCTCCCTGTCTCTCTGCCCCTCCCCTGCTTGCACTCTGTCTCTCTCTCAAAAATAAATAAACATTAAAAAAATTGGGGGGGGGGGCGTGCCTGGGTGGCTCAGTTGGATAAGCATCTGACTTCGGCTCAGGTCATGATCTCACGGTGTATGTGTTTGAGTCCCGCGTCGGGCTCTGTGCTGACAGCTCAGAGCCTGGATCCTGCTTCTGATTCTCTCTCTCTCTCTCTCTCTCTCTCCCTGCTCCTCTCTCTCAAAAATAAATAAACATTAAAAAAATTTTTTTTTAATTTTTAAATGAAAGAAAATACATGGAAACCCACAGCACGCACAATACAAAAGGTGAACCCTAACATAAACTGTGGACTTTGGGTGACAGGAAAGCATCCACGTAGGTTCAATGACAGTAACACACACGTGCCTCTCTGGTAGGGGATGTGGACAGTCCAAGAAGCTGGGGATGGGGTGGGGTGGCAGAGGCACATGGGGAATTCTGCGAGATTAGCTCGTTTTTGCCGTGAACCTAAAACCACTCTAAGAAACAAGGTCACAATGTTTTACATAAAGTGATTACCTACCTACCAACCTACCTACATCACTTCTAATTTCACCTAGACCAGTTTCCGACACAATCACTGTCATAAGGATGACTAGTTTATAGAGGATCCAGTTAGTAAGATATGGAGTACAAAAATAAAACACTGGATCCCAATTAGTTTAAAAAGAGAAAATCAGGGGCACCCGGGTGGCTCAGTTGGTTAAGTGTCCCACTCCTGATTTCAGCTCATGTCATGATCTCACAGTTTGTGAGTTTGAGCCCCACGTCAGGCTCTGCATTGACAATGTGGAGCTTGCTTGGGATTCTGTCTCTATCTCTCTCTGTTCTTCCCCTGCTTGTGCTCGCTCGCTCTCTCAAAAAATATACATAAACTTTAAAAAATAAATGAATAAAAAGAGAAAACCAGCATGCAACAAGTTTCTCCCTCAAGGAAAAATGATAACTATTTCTTTCTCTTCTGTTTCAAAAGTCTTTACAGGATTGTACAAATTTTTAAAGCTTCTCTCCAATCATCACAGGAATTGACTATAAATGCCTCCTGGAGTTTGAATAATGCTATTTCAGGGGGAGGGGGGAATGGAAACCTACTTTTCTTTTAATACTTTCCAGGACGTTTACCTCAGAATCAAGTTACTATTTTCTTATGAGATCTCAATGCTACTCTACTGATTTAATGAGGTCATGGATGGTTTTCTGAAACTCCAGACATGGCAGAGTTTACAGGAAGAAGTCAGATCGGCCCTCCACACAACTGGTTCCAGCAGAATATCCAGCTTGGCTGCATTACTAGGTTTTAAGAATATGCCTCTCAAATCACAGGGTTAAAAAAAAAAAATCACACTACACTGAGTGGCTTACGTTAGTTTCATTAATGTCTGAAATTCAGCAAAATCTTTCATCTGGGAATTATTCCAAAACATAGGAGGTTCTGTCACTAATAGAAGCCATTCCAGTGGAACATGTGTTTCCTTAGCTTTATTCCCATGACTAAATGTCTTTTCAGTGTCCTTTTATTTATTATGATAGACACAACCATATCATTCCCTTCATATCAGAACCCTTAAACTTCTGTCAGCTTGTTGGATGGTGGAGAGACTCAGGGGAAAGGCCAACAATAACACGATGGTAATATTTTGAGCACTTGGTATATACACCAAGCCGTGCACATGCTCTTTATATTCATTGTCTCCCAAGGACACTTTCTGTCTTATATTGGCAGATGCATTTCATAGCAGGGCATGAGCGAACAAAAAGTTTGGAGAGAGGTTTTTGTGTGTGTTTTTTTTTTTAACGTTTTATTTACTTTTGAGAGAGAGAGAGAGAGAGAGAGAGACAGAGCACGAGCAGGGGAGGGGCAGAGAGAGAGGGAGACACAGAATCCGAAGCAGGCTCCAGGCTCCGAGCTGTCAGCACAGAGCCCAACGTGGGGCTAGAACCCACAAACCATGAGATCATGACCTGAGCGAAGTCGGACACTCAACCGACTGAGCCACCCAGGCGCCCCTGGAGAGAGCTTTTAAGAGAAGCAGAAAACATTTCTTACCATTTGGAGGGCGGATTTTGTGCTTTAGCTTCCTATCTTTAAAGTGGGGATGAAAATACTTAGCCCTCATGAAACATTTCTTAAGGAAATACATGGGATTATGGAGATGGGAGTCTTTGTAATCGTGACGGTCCCACAGTGGACCCATCCTCTGGTATTTTTAAGACACTTTAAAGAACAGAATCTAAAACTTGTGGACACCCCAGAGTCACCAATCTGCCTTTAAAATGCTTCCTTAACACTCCCCTCCTCAGGTTCAGGGTCTTAATACAGACTGCAGGTGTCCTCCGATGAACTCCAACAATAGTTAATTAGGCCAGTCCCCTGCGTGCCAAATCTGTACCCACACCAATAGTTCCCTAAACACATAAATTCAACAATGTTATCCACAGAGCACCTACCACCCTCCTGAGATGGCCCTGGGCACTGAGGGCGCAGCACAAGCCAAGTGAGAGAAAATTCTTCTGTTCCAGTGGAGCAGAGAAACAAAGACAGACAGAAACCAGCACTGGGGAGTAAGTGCTATGAAGGGAGTAAACAGGGTGAAAGTGATGTAGGAGGCAGACAGGGACACACCCTCAGAATGGTAGTAAACTAAGGTACAAAGGGTGAGATGCCTCTAGCATGCAAAGAACCATTTCAGGCTGTCAGAGTAACAACTGCGAGGACTCTAAGATGGGAAGGGACCTGGCATTGAACTAACAGAGCCTGTCAATATCTACCTTAAAAACGTCCATGACCAGTGATGTAAAAACCCATTTAAACCTTTAGAGGCAAGGGGCACCTGGGTGGCTCAGCTGGTTGAGCATCCGAGTTCGGCTCAGGTTATGATCTCATGGTTTGTGGGTTTGAGCCCCACATGGGGCTCTGTGCTGACAGCTCAGAACCTGGAGGCTGTTTCAGATTCTGTGTCTCCCTCTCTCTTTGCTCCTCTCCTGCTCACACTCTCTCTCTCTCAAAAATAAATTAACATTAAAAAATAAATAAATCTTTAGAGGCAAAAAATTGCTTTTGTGTCTACTGCAGTTAGATGACTGACCACAGCTTCTGTGGGGAACTGGAAAAGTCAAAGACCTTCAGCCTACTGGTGACCTACGACTTAGAGCATAATCAGATATCAGAGGGTAACAGCACAGCAAAACAGGCCCTCTTGCAATGGGATTCCCACTATCACTGAAGTTACTTGAGGCTTAAAATAAAATCAATAATTGAAAAAAAAAATAAAAATCATGATTCTGAACAGGGAGAACACTGAATTTAAAAGAGGGTGTGTCTGCATAATCTTGGTGGTAGGTTCATATGAATTAGAGTACAAGTAAAGGGCAGAGAAGAGTGCAAGTGGCATTACCATTTTGAGGAGGAGGAGGAGGGAGAGGAGGCAAGGTTGGAGGAGAAAAAGGAGGAGAGGAAGGGAGATGAGATGGGTGGGGCTTAAGGACCAAACCAGTGAGACTGCAGCCAGAGGGTCAAAGTAGCAGAAATCCTGCAGAGGTTATTTAATCCCCCTTCACAGAGGTAAGGACCGAGAAATCTGCAGACTTCCAGTGAATCGATTACTATTAGTCAAGCCCAGGTTTATGATTTTTTAATACCACTGATTTTGCAAGATTCTAGAATGGATTACCACAGGAGTCTTTTTATGTATTTAGAAAAAGAAGCAATGAACGCAGGAGCCAGCATGAGTTCACCAAAAAAACGTTGTCAGAAAAAGCGTACTCGTTTTTTTTGTTTTTAAAGAGTAGTGCATTAGGAGTTTTCGGTAAACACTACATAACTGGCAAATGACCCACCTTGGGTCACATGTTTGTGGAAGGACGGAGAACACAGACAGGCAAGTCTAACTAGGTGAAAGATCTCAATAAATTATGCACATTAATGGGGTTACTGCCAGTCTAAGGCAGCACAGAATGGCGAGAAAGGACCAGGGGAGAGGACAAGTGAGGGCAAAGGAGAAGCAGGGGAAACAGAGGAAGACACAGTGGGAAGGAGAACACGGAAGGCGTTAAGTCAAAGAAGAAGGAAATTTTTAAACAAAAATTTAACCTGCCAACTTAAAAAAAAAACAAAACCAAAAACATGTGATGAACCTGTACTACCCAGTATGGTAGAAAAATAGCCTCATGTGGCTAAATATAAATTAGTGAAAATAAGAGAAAAATTTCAAAATTCAGTTCTTCAGTCACACTTGCCACATATCAATGCATATGTGGCTGGTAGTTACCTAACTGAATAGCAGAGATACGCAACACTTGCATCACCATAGAAAGTTCTACTGGAAAGTACTAAGTGGACAAAGAAGACTTTTCCTCTGGTTTTCATGAATGCCACACTTTCTTGAATACCAAAACAGAGTTAAGTTGTGGCTACATTAAAAAGCATGCATGTGTATGCAACACACACACACACACACACACACACACACACACAGAAATTGCAAATGCCAAAGAAGACACACTGTTTGGTTTTAGATTTTACAGCTCATTATTATGCACATTGGTAGCCAGCCTGGGGGTGGGGGATGATCATTACAGAGTACAGCTTTTAATTTAGATAGAAAATTCTTTTAATTACTGCTAACAGAGGGTCTAGTATGAGCTTCAGGCCAGGAGTTACCTCCTTTGGAGCAGAGGTCCTTTTAGAAAGAAATGGCTCTCCCACCTCAACCCAGGGGGCTGGAATGTGACCTCTCAGAGCACTAAAAGAAGGCAGTGAAATGGGGACAGGCCTAGTTAAGAAAGGTATCTTTGGTGCTATTTATTGTTATCTGTAATTTCTCATTTTATATTAGGAAATATGTATTGATTTTTGTTTCCCTCATTGAATTGTAATCTTCTAGAAAGCAGAGATTTCTACATCCCTTCAAGCAAACAGCATATTGCTGAGCACAGAGCAAGTGAACAATTAATATAAATTATACCAGAAAAATCTCAGTCTAGTAATTCTTGGCTGTTTATCTCAAATTCACTTATCTTGACTATATTTTGAGTACCATTCCATACAGAAAGCAGACAGGACTTGGAACAAGTGTCACAGACTCCCATCCTGGCTGTGTCTCTCAGAACGCTCATATGTACGTCTAAGAACATTGGGTTCCCAGTATGGAAGCCACCGGGGATTCTTTGAGGAAACAATTTAAGTGGGATGATGATGAAAGAAACCAGTATGCAGGAAGCCTTTAAGATCGGACTTCAGTACAAGCCTCTCAGAATCCACCCCCACACCTCCACACTTTCGAGCCAAGGCTTTCTCCTCTCCTCCCGTGTGACTCTGCCAGCTGAGCCTCAGACCCAGGTAACTAAGATGCCCAAGACATCACTGGAAGGAGGGAAACCAGGCCCACTTTTAAAAAGGTTTGTTTGTTTGTTTGTTGTTTTTCTTTTGGCTTTATGGATAGGTAATTCTTTTATTTGAGTTACCTTGAGTAACTCAACTCCTATATCTAGTCAGGTAATGGCCATGTGATGGCATCAACATTTGAAGTCCTACAAGAAATAATGAGTGTTGGTGAGGATGTAGACAAAAAGGAGCCCTCATGAGCCGTTGGTGGGAATGCAAACTGGTGCAGCCACTGCGGAAAGCCGTATGGAGGTTGCTCAAACAATTAAATATAGAAACAGCACATGTTCCGGTAATTCCACTAGTGGGTATTTACCCAAAGAAAACGAAAACACTAATTCAAAAGGAAACATGCACCTGCTCCTATATTTATTGCAGCATTAATCTACAGTAGCCCAAATATGGAAGCAACCCACACGTCCATTGATAGATGAATGGATAAAGAAGATCTGAGATATATACAATGGAATATTACCCAGCCATGAAAACAATGAAATCTTGTCATTGGTGACAATACTGGTGGACCTAAACGGTATTATGCTATGTGAAATAAGATACCGAAAGACCAAATATAATCTCATCTATATGTGGAATCTAAAACACACAAAAAAGTGAATGATAAAACAACCAAAACAAACAAACAAAAACCAACCCAGCCACAGACTCATAAATACAGAGAACAAAATGGCTGTTGCCAAAGGAGAGGGGCATAAGGAAATGAGCAACGGAGGTGAAGGGGATTAAGAGATAACAAACTTTCAGTTATAAAATAACACCTTGGGATGAAAAGCACAGGGTACAGAACATACTCAATAATACTGTAATAACTGTATGGTGACAGGTGGCAATTACACTTAGCATGGTAAGCACTGCATAACATGCAGAATTGTTGAAGCACTACGTTGTATGCCTGAAACTAACATGACATTGCACGTCGACTACACTTCAATAAAAGAGAACTTGAAGTCCTATACGTATAGTTTCTAATAATCTGATGCCTTTTACACATCCTGTTTCAATTTTTAAGTTTCTTACCTATCCTGCAATATTTATTCATGCATACACAGGAAAAATGGAAATAAGCTAAAGGACTTAGTACACCCTCTCCCCAGTCCCGAGTTAAGGAATTAGTCTTTTTCCAAGGAAGTAACATCAACATTTGATTCCACATGATTTCGGTTCAATGTCATGAAAGCATTTTAACAGAATAAATTCACTTTTTTATAAAAGAGGAGTAAAAAGGGAATAAAAGAGAGTGTACTAAATTATATCTCTTATAAGAGGCAGCATCATATAATAAAAATGGTATGACTTTTAGAGCTACACAGGATTCAGTTAAAATCCCAACTCTGCCACCAAACAACTTTGTGATAAGGGCTACAGCTGGCCTTCACAGGACTTAGCATAAATTGGAAAAAAGTGCCTCCTCTGGGCAATCATAACCCTTACCTGTTTCTTCAGCTGACTGCCCTCAAGCAGTGAACCATTTGTACAACTATATGTAGTTACCCTGTATATATAAATAGGACTTTAGAAAAATCTCTCTGAACTCCATCATCTCATCTCTACCATCTGCACCTCATCAGGTTGGAGGCAGGATTGAACAGGGTAAAAGAGATAAAGCACTCAGCATGGAGCCTGGAGAATCAGGACCAACTACCCAGGAAATACTAGTTGTCACCTTTATGCTTCCCCCTGGCCAGTCATCTAGATGGGCAATATCCCTGGAAGTTCCTATTAAGAATGGATTATACTCTGCCACTGAAAGCAGTTAATGCATTCTAGGATTATGCATTGCCTAGGAGCTTCAGACCAGATGTTGGAAGTTGACATAGTGACTTGAGCGTTAAAGCACGCTCTCTGCATGTCCCACCGCACCACACAATACTAATCATTTAACCTGTATCTTCTCCATTCCATTTCTTTCTAAATTGATTGCTTGTTGTAATCATATATTGTAGTACACAGGACACCAGTTTTAAATTTCACTCCATAAATTCCATCTGGGAAAGCTTTTAAATCCATCCAATGACTATAGTGGGTAAACAGAAATCTTACCCACATAAACCCCAAACCCTAACTACTCTCATGATGTTCAATCATTTCTACTCTGGGAACAAATCTGAATTCTTTTTTTTTTTTTTTTTCCTAAATTAAAAACTCGTTTTAAAGAAAAGAAGTATTAAACTACTCCTCCATAAACATAATAAGCCACACTTAAATCTTGGTTGCAATAAATATCTCTTGCCTACAGCTATTAGATTCCACAAGTGAATTTTTAAGTTTGGCAGCAAAATAGTATACTTATTCTGACCATGATTTTGCTTTCTGTGGTTTGATGTTCCCTTTTGTGTGTTTCTGATGTTTAGAGAGAGGGGGGAATCTGTCCAGAAACCTGTAATAGATTTATTCAGGAGACAAGAATGCTATAAAAGATCACCATTTCATTACTATGAGGTCAGTTTAGGCCTCAGGACAGTAATATCAAATGGTGGCGCCTTTGGCCCTCTCTTGTTTCCTTAAGTGATTGATTAAGACTGTGAAAATCAGTTTGAAAAATGAGCAAATTACCTAGCAAGAGTTAAAGATTCTATGCAGGTATTTCATTCAAAGTCCTGCCCAGCTCTTCACAATGAGCTCTGACAAGAGCATGTGTTACTATATTATGAATAATTATTTACATGAGTTGTTCAGTGTAGATGGTGCGGGTAAAAGGGGTATGGACTAGCACAGAGAATTCAGAAGTATACAGAAGTTATCCCAAATCCCAAATTCAGCCAATGACATTTAACATCCACTGGCCTAGGTCCAAGATTGCATCCTAATAAAACCTTGGCTTGGAGCTGGTGGCAGCCATACAAGGGACTTGAGAAGACCAGTTAATGACAGAGCTGGAAAAGGGGGGGCTTACTGGTACATCACCACCCACTCTATACCCAAGAAGGCCTAACTCCAATCCTATAATCTAAAACCTCTTGCTTAGACTATGAAATTTATTTCTCATACTTAGAAACCCTGACAGTTATGCATAAAAGCCTATTTTAGAATCCTACCAAAATATTTACATTTACAAAAAATCTTTAGTTGGTAATTTCTTTACCCCAAGTTTGTAAAGTAGCAAGCTAAATTATCGATATATATATTTTTAAGTTTCAGGCAATTTGAAACTAAATACATGATAAAAAGAATTCAGCCAGTGGTAATGCAATTCCTATGACTTTTCTAAGGGCTGATTTGATAATATGGGATTTAAAAAAATAATTACATTCTTGTTCACCAGAAATGTTCTTAAAAGAAAAAATAAAGATGACAATGACAAGACTACTAGATTTTCCATCAAAATATAATTATTTCCATGAAAACTCTGGAACAACCTAAAATCCAACAGCAGGAAAATGGCTAAATAACCTCTATGATGGAATTCTGGTGTATTTATTATCTAGCCATTTAACAAATGACTACTTTCTGATATTTAAAGATGCACAAGGTAGTAAGTTACACAAACCGTCAAGAACAATATGCACAAACTGATCCTATTTTTTGTTATTTTCTATACAGACTCTTAAAATAACTTGATAGATTTAAACCAAGAGATCACTAGGTGATAGGATTTCTGGTATTTTAAGTTTTCTTCTTTTAGTTTATCCATATTAGCCAAGTTTCCTACAAGGAAGAGATACTGATTTTGCAATTAAAAATGGTTTTGATAAAGACCTTATGTTTTATATTATTCCTGCTCACATTTAAAAGACTGAAATTCTGCAGATCATTACGTTTTTAACGTATAATAACTTGTAAACACACCCAAATCAGTAATGTAACACCTGTGGCTCACATACAAGTGAATTAATTTAATCAAACATGGAGCACTGGGTGGCTCAGTTGGTTAAGCATCTGACTTCAGCTCAGGTCATGATCCCATGGTTCATGGGTTCGAGCCCCGCGTCGGGCACTGTGCTAACAGCTCAGAGCCTGGAGCCTGCTTCAGATTCTCTGTCTCCCTCTCTCTCTGCTCCTCCCCTGCTCCTGACCTGTCTCTCTCTGTCTCTCAAAAATAAATAAATGTCAAAAAAAAAAAAAAAGTCAGTTTTCTAAGAAAGAAAAAAAAAATGAGCACCTATGTGCTAAGTGTTTTCCTCTAGCTGGTTATATAAAGATAAAGTTATTTCTCTGAGGAGTTCACAGTCTCTAAAGAGTGACAGAAAGGCAAGCTATAATTACTATACAGTGACAGATAAATTCTAATGAAAAGAGATATGTGCAAAATCTTATGGGTTCAGGATGGCACTACTAGCTGGGCTAGAGGCGTTCAGGGGCTGGGCAGCAATGAAAGATATAGTCTGTTACAAGGACAAAACGGACAAAGGCTGCAGACACAGGGAACAGCATGTGCGATGTAATGAAGATACAGAACAACAAGGGAAGTGAGGGGGCCAGTGAACCGCTGGGCAGTGAATGCAGGTAGCAGGGGAGAGAACAGCGGGAACTCCTATAAAGGAGACTACAAAAGTAAAGAGAGAAATCTTAAAGGGCCTTGAAGGGCATATGTAAGTGTTTGAAAATCTTCCAGAAGCACAGTGGAGAACTGTGTGATTTTATATCACCAGGGAGATAAGAATGATCTTATCCACCTCCTATGGCTTCAGCAATCACCTTTTGAGCAGGACTCCCTAAAGCATGCCTCTAGCCCAGACATTCTCTCCTGGACACCAGACCCACATTCCCAACTGCATATTTAATAGTATACTTATCACATCCTTTATGGGGTCTAATAATTTCCTCAAATTTAAGATGGTCCCCATGAAGCCTTGCATCACATCTTATACCTACTCTACTCTGGAAAACCAAGCAGGGATCACCATCATCATCCTCCCTTCTTTCCTCCCCCGCCTCCACACTTCAAAAGTTGGAGAATTTGTCTTAAAAGTTTTCACACCCCTCGCCTCTCCCCCCCCCCCCCACCACTTACTCTTTCACTTGAGCACCTACTCGAGCTTTGGCATGTCCGCAGATCTTCATCAGACACCGTAAACCCTCTCTCAGCAGATCTCTCAGGTGTTCCGCCATCCACACCGTACTGTTGCTGCTCAGAGCGGTCTCTCCACATGACTGAACCAACACCCACTCCCTGGTTTTGAAGCCTCCCAAGAACTCCCTATTGACCACCACATAAGACGTAAAGTCAAACTGCCTCCTGATGAGGTTTTCTCTCACTACTCAATATACTATCCGTTTATATAAGGGAATTGCTTACTATTCTAATCCTTGGTTCAGATCTCTGTTAAGGCCGTTGCATATTATGAGGGCAAAGCAGCAGGATACAAACAACGAAAGAGACACAAGTAAGAGAGGGTCTCTACAGTAGCACCATGCTGTACAAATATGCAGATCATGGTCTGTGTCCCCTGCGAGCTGAGGATTAGCATTCCACCTGGAATATTGCGGGAGTTCAACAAATTTGTTTGAATAAATGTCTGACTTTTAAAAAGCCAAGTAAAAAGAAGTCCCTCATCACATGACATCTACAATTAAAAATATAAACTGTTTTGTATGTGACATAGGGGCAATACTGGCCTCTGCAAAACTTTTGATGGTAAATTTCTTCCTAAGGACCATCTTCTACCCTAAAAAAATTCTCCCATGGGCAAATCTCATCTATACATTCTAACACAGGTATCAATTTCACCATGATAAATGTCCCTGCATACAGATCACCCACAAGCTGCCTCTGACCATAAGAGACTTGCCCTATAGTGCTGTCTGGGGTCTTACCAGACCACAGGTTTTATTTGTCAAAATAAAAACCAACTGATTCTCAGGTTACTTAGCCCTGGTAAAGAACACGCTGGAATGAATTATTCAATTTGTTTTTATTTATTTATTTATTTATTTATTTATTTATTTACTTACTTACCTATTTATTTATTTTTAAGGAGACATCCACCTTCAAAAAAAAGTTTATTTATTTTGAGAGAGAGAGAGAGCGCGAGCGAGCACGAGCGGGGTGGGGCAGAGAAGGGGGGGCGGGGAGAATCCCAGCTCAGAGCCCAACTTGGGGCTTGACTCCAAGAATGGTGAGATCATGACCTGAGCCAAAATCAGGAGTTGGACGCTCAACCAACTGAGCCACCCAGGTGCCCCTTAAACTTGTTTTTATAAGTATATATACACACGCTGCCTTAAAATACAGAGAGGTCTAGGTTAATATGGAATAGTTATTCTCTAATATAGGCTCATGAGATTATCATCTCTTTATCAGAATATAAACACAATTATCAAAAGCCTCAAAACTGCTGACCAATACATACTTTGTGACAGGGAACTATGATAAAAAGATACACAGTAATACTGAATATATATTAAGAAGGGAACTGGGGGTACCTGGGTGGCTCAGGTCATCTCACAGTTCATGAGTTCAAGCCCCACATCAGGCTCTCCACTCTCAGAGCAGAGCCTGCTTCGGACCCTCTGTCTCCCTCTCTCTTCCCCTCCCCCAATCTCTCTCTCTCAAAAATAAATAAACATTTAAAAAATGTTTAAAAAAAAGGGAATTGGCTTAATCTGCAATTATGACAAGTTTCATTTTATAGACTGTTCTCTAATTATACGTCCCATTAAATGAGCTCCCCCTTTTGTTCATTTACTTTCCCATTTTTAATTATTTCTGCTTTGGGGCTTAAAATAAAATAAATCAGACTGATTTCTGAAAGCCAACAGCGTCCATTTGCTTAAGAACAGAGTTTACTCTTGAATATCTATCAACGTTGTACATCCTTTAATGACAACACGATACTAATATTTGTCCTTGTAACAGTCAACACTTATGCTCATTCCAGTGTACAGTTGATATTTTGTCTTATTTAATATATAGAACCCTTTAAGGGAGGGCCTATATTATTTTACAGGTAGAGAAACTGAGGCACAAGGAAGCTAAGTATCTTGCTTCAGATCACACAGACTGTAAGTGACCAACCTGGGATCACACCCTAGAGTCCACTCTCTTAATCACCGCACCCTATCAGATGGGATCTCTCCCTTAAGATACTGACAGGAAGTCTAACAGAGGACTATTTCAGTCTAGGGCCTTCTGGTCAGTATTTCCTCATAAATCTTCAAGCTACATATACATAATATGTCCAACTTCATTCATATCTTATCACCAATTTTGAGTGTTAATATGTTATCAGAAAGCACAACATATTCTTCTACACCTATAATTTTGAAAGCTTTACTGATTATACTGCTTTGTTCTTTCCCCCATTGGACAACACAACCTTGAAACAGCACAGACCAATAATAATGTGAGTCACAAGTGCGAGTCATATTTGTAATTAAAAAAAAAAACCTTTTCTTTAAGTAGGCTCCATGCCCAGGGCAGAGCCCAACACAGAGCTTAAACTCATGAGTTCAAGACCTGAGCTGAGATCAAGAGTTAGATGCTTAATCGAATGAGCCACCCAGGCACCCCTGCAATTTAAAACTTTTTTTAGCTGCTATATTTAAAAGTGCAAAAAAAAATAGGTAAAATTAATTTTAATGACGTACTTTAACCCAAATTATTAAGATTATCATTTCAACACGTACTCTAGATGAATTAGTAAAGAGATCATTTACATTCTTGTTTTCACACTAAAGGTCCAGAATCCTGTGTGTATTGTGCACTCACAGCACCTCTCATTAAGACTAGTTGTACTTCATATGCTCAATCACCACGCGCGGCTACAGTACTGAACAGCGCAGTGCCAGAGCACATATCCAGTTCTGTAAAGTAAGCATAAAAAGATGCTTCTGTTCATTTACTTCCTTCATAAACTGTTCCCCGGCACTACCATCTTTAAACTAGGAAGAAGAATGTATCTGTGAAGGGACACCTTCAAGCTACACTGATGATCAAACACAAATTGTCAAGTGAAATGTGCTCGTAGACTATATGTAACTCTAACGGGTGGACAGTGGGTTCACTAACAATTGCCTTAGCACCAGTCGCATCACCTTATTGTTCTGAGGAGCCGAACAGGAGGTTTGAACAAAGAACGGAATAGTAAATTTCTGTAGCTACTTCTTGAAAAACATGCTGTGGCTAAGTCCAATTGTCTTTATTTCCAAAGGACAACATTTCTCCATGTAGTTATCTCCATGGATTACAGTCGAATCTGGTCTGCTTACTCTGACATTTTCTTCAGTTAAAAGTCAATTTTACCCTAAATTCCCTGTCTGTATTTTCTCTCTTAGCAGTCAATGTGACTCTACCAACATTAGATCAGCGGGGAAAGGGGGAGCACATAAAGTTGGGGGGGGGAGCCTCTGGGGCTCCCATGGATAGCACAGCAAAGGCTATTTTTTACCAGTTATGTTTCATTTCCTCGACAATTAAGTACATGTTAACCCTACCACCCCATAATCCTGAAAAATGTGAAAAATTAATTTGAGCCAAGGTTGTTTTTCTTCCCCCCACTTAAGAGTAGGGATAATATCTAGTAAAAATAGAATGTAACCTTTGCTGTATTATTCAATTTACTCAGTAAGAAGCAATCAACTGTTAGCGACACCCCTCCTACCCTCCCCTACCCCCCCCCACAAGAAGGTGGAGGGTGGAGGGAGGGAGAATGTCAAAACAAAAGCCTGTGCTAGAAAATTTACAAGGAAAAAGAACAAACATCCTCTTTGGGAATTACTCTAGGCTACACAGCAAAGAATTATAGCACATAAACTGAGGTTACATAAACACTCTAATAAAATCCAGGGCTTGATTTATAGGAGCGGCCCGTCTTGTGCTCGCTTCCACAGAGGACCTGTGCCTGGGAACCGGCAAACCCGCCCACTGCCCTCTCCAGCAGCAGAGGAGGGTTTTTGCTGGTAGCCGCTGGGCTTTCCTGTCAGTGGTGTGGGGGCAGCGAACGACACCAGATTAATCCTTCTCGTTTTAAAGACAGGAAATAATGACATTTCATTTGTGCCTTCACTGCCCCAGTCTCCAGAGGGCTCTCCACCTCCACCCCCAAGTTCCCATCTGAGTCACCACCAGGAGCAGTAAAATGCAAGGGGCAGAGCGGTTGCTACCAAACCAGAAGTGTTCAGAAGACGGCAGGTTTAAAGGAGCTTCACAATTTGCAAATAAAACAATGAGACAGAACTTATCCAAATTCCAGCACAACATGCTGGCTGAGAATAACACGACTGCCCCTCACACACAGAGAAGAAACTATTCAAATAAAAGCAGACTGGTAAATGCAGGCTTAAGTATCTGGAGGCCCCCAGTGATACTAGGCAAAGCTCCATTTGGGAAACTGGCTTGACTAGATTAATTCGAGGAGGTAGTGAACAAAAAGAGGATTCTTGTCCCAAGCTCTCTTCCACTCCCCCACTTCCCACCCCCACGGAAGACCTGACTTCAGTCCCTGACTATGTGTAGGGAACTGCCTTAGCCTCTTACTGCTGGAGTCCCTGCGCCTTCCCTGACAGCTACTTCAGTGAAGTGCCCTATCCGTTTATTACTGCTTCCCTCCACCCCGTTCTTCACACAAGACAACGGTAAATGGAAAGCCAGCCTTGATGAAAGGTGTACTCTAATTATGTTCAGTGTTTCTGAAGGAAGGGGAAGGGGAAGGGGAAGGGGAAGGGGAAGGGGAAGGGGAAGGGGAAGGAAAGGAAGAAAGCAAGCTTCACAGGGAGATAAGCCTTACAATGTATGATCCTGGCATTTGTATTAGATAAAGCTAATTCCACCTTTCAAAAAAGATGTTTTATTTTTATCAGCAGCGAGGATGTGGGCCGGGCCATGAACCTGCCTTATTCATATGTAATGACATTCGAGGTCTCTGATCATTTATTCTGAGCTGGTCTTGGAAACAAAAAGACAAGTAAGGGAAAGTTCTTCAAATTTTGTTTTCTTAATTCAATTTGATGAACCTAAGATTCAATGGACTATCATGAAGCATTTTAAACTCCTTGAGATTTTTGTAAAATAAGTGTGTCCTTATAATTGTAGCTCCGCTTTTACATAAAAAATCATTCCAAATGCATCAGATGATTAGACTGGCCTGTGAAAATGCTGAACGTCACATTGCTGGAACGGGTGTTCAAGCAAGATGTCAGCTGAACATCTAGGTTTTCTATCAGCTGGTTTATTAGGCTCACCTCACAGTGAACGTGCAGCTGGAAAGGAACCACAAGACCCCAAATAAACGGCTTCATTTCTGAGTCAATGGCCTTTTACAAGTATCCCTAAAGCCTTCAAGCATAACACAGAGGTGTCACTGGTAAGCCTGGGCTAAAACAGATTCTCCCAAAGAAACTTCCAGAACAAGACTGTGAAACAGAACTAAACAGTGCCATCTGGTGCGAGAAAAACAGGGAAAAATATGAACTAGAACTAAAAGGCAGCATCTCATTTTAAATCCCTACTTGTACTGGAATTAATGCTTTACTTTTTGCAGAGAAAGGCCCCAGTGTTTCATGCACAATTATTTTTTTACACATTGGAAATAATGAGGTTTTTTGAAAAATGGAAACATGACTAAGTTTTCCATCAACCTAAACCACCAGTAATTGAAACATATATACTTGAAAACCATTATCACTCCTGGCACCAGTTTTGATGGGATCTGGTTCATCTATTTCAATAGATACCTTAAGAATCTCATTGATATATTTACCCTTTGAATCTCTCCTCAGTTTAGCATACTCACTATTCAATATGCATCTCCTCTATTCCTCTTTTCCTACAAGAAAGAACATCATTCAAGCAATATTTTTGTCATCTTTATAATTTATGCCCAATCTTTTGGTTTCTTTCTTCCTTTCCTTCTCTCTCTCTCTTTTTTTTTTTTTTTTTTTTTTTTTTTGTCTTGGAGAGGGTGGCTTCTTGCAGTTTTTAATGCTTCATTGAATGCCTATTCTCTGTGCATTCCAGAAATGCCTAACCAGTTGCCAATAACAAACACAGTATAATGAAACAGTAATTCCACCAACAATTTACAAGGAGGCCAATTATTAATTTTAATAGGCTATTTCTAACAGAAAATTGCAAGTCTGCTAATACCATAAATACTTTATAACACAGTCATTCAAAGAAGCCAATAAAATTTCCTAGGTTGCCAAAGATGATGATAACTAGTTTATCAACGGGAAAACAAAACAAATAACAATGAAAAACTAAGACAAACTGGACGATTTGAGAAAGAAAATACTACTTCTACTTATGGCCGGGTTCAAAGACCAAGTTTCACAGATGCCAGTATAATAAATAGTAACACATGTCACCAAAACTTTTTCTGATCACAGAATCACAGAATCACAGAATCACAGAATCTTGGGAACAGAAAACACTCAAGCCATTTTGAACCAAAGAGGTATTACCTCAACTTCATTTTTAAAAAATTTTTAAGGGGCAGGGGTCAAACACTGACACATATGTGAAAATACAAACAACCCCCAAACACTTCATTTATTCTTCCTCTCTGAATGGAAGTAACTGATGTCATAAATCCCTTGAGTGTACAGACGAGCTAAAGTCAAACGTCCCTGGCTGGCAGGCTGTATGCCTCAGGTCTTATAATGTGAACTATTATGAATGAACCTGCTGGAATCCCTATGACATTCATAGAGCATTACCATTATCGTTTTATCATTACTGGAGGGAGGGAGGGAGAGAAAGGGAAAGGGAGAGAAAGGGAAAGGGAGAGAAAGGGAAAGGGAGAGAAAGGGAGGGAGGGAGGGAGAGAGAAGTATATGTAAGCATGGGGACAAAACAGGGATCGTAATGAAAACACACAGCTAGACATGCCAATATTCTCCTGCTTCGGCCTACACGGGGACATACTGAGAAATGATTGTATGAGTGGGGAAGAAGAAAAAAAAGTACTTAAATTAGTAAATTTTACAAATAACACAATTAAAAGAAGGAGTATAAGACTTTTTAAATCCCCCTTTCCACAAATCCTTTGCATTTAAGAGACACATAGAAAGTTTTCCTCTTCAGTAGCCTGTAGATGGTGCTACTAACCTGTTTTTCTTTTGCCCGAAAATTGTTGCAGTTTTATCATTAGAGGAGACTAATTTATATTATTCCATTCCTTATAAAGCTGGGGGGTGGGGGCCAGTGAGAAATTATCCTACCTTCTCAGTGATCACTTTATACTAACACACAGGTTACTCACTTTAGAAAACAGAAAAGCTAATCAAAAATGCTACATGCACAGTGTTTAAAATCAACTTATTATAGATACCTACTGAATGAAATCATTGTAGAGGTGGAAAAAGCCGCTGAGATCATCTCATCTTGTGCACTTCTACCTCCAGACACACAACACTTAGCAGCTGTGAAAGCAACTGGTCCAGTGCCCAGAAGTGGTACCCAGGGTGACGGGAAGCTGCCTGGAGTC
Organism: Acinonyx jubatus; assembly: GCF_027475565.1. NCBI lineage: Eukaryota > Metazoa > Chordata > Mammalia > Carnivora > Felidae > Acinonyx > Acinonyx jubatus. Next base: position 23,338,700 of record NC_069398.1, read on the forward strand.
TTTCCACCTCCATCAAAAAATGCCCGCTCCACCAGGCCCATCCAGCCCAACAAGGCTGATTATGGAAAAAAGCATGCTACATCCCTCTCCTAAGCATTCCTCTAGAGAATTTAGCCACAGAAGTTCTAGGATGGTCCGAAGGTCACAAAACTCCAGGCGGCATAAAGAATTAGAATCTAGCTCTACTCCCAAGCCAGGGCGCCCTAAGAGTCCAGGCAAACCTCCTTTTAAAAACACGTGCTTCCTTTGTAACAGGGATGTTACTTAAATATCCATGTTTTAAACATCATATACCATACTTGAGGAAAGCAAACAACACCTACAGTGAAAGTATATTAATTAACCAAGCACCGTCTTTACATGGTTTACTTGAGCTCCAAAGCAGTAAGACTTTTTTTTTTTAATTAATAAACTTATTTTTAGAGTGGTTTTAACTTCTGCAGCAGACTGAGTTCAAACTACCCATCTCCCATTTCCCCCGACACACAACTTCCCCCCACTGGACACCCCGCACCAGGGTGGAACATTTATTAGAATAGATGAACCTGCACTGACACGTCATTATCACCCTAAATCCTTAACTGACATCAGGGTTCGTATTTAGCGTTACACATTCTTTAGGTTTTGACACATGTACAGTGACATGTAGCTACCATTGTAGTATTGTAAAAAATCATTTCACTGCCCTAAAAAAATCCTCTATTCATCCTTCTCACTGTCCAACCTCTGGCAACCACTACTCTTTTTCATTGTCTCTTTGTATTGATCTCCAAAAGATCAGGCTTTCCAGAATGTCACATGGTTGGAATCAGGTGGTGTGTACAGTTTCTCTCAGATTGGCTTCTTTCACTTAGTAATATGCATGCCAGTTTCCTCCAAGTGTTTTCATGGCTTGATAGCTCTTTTTTTTTCTTTCTTTTTCTTCTCTCTCTCTTTCTCTCTCTCTTTTTAAATACTGAATAATATCCATTGTCTGGATATACCACAGTTTACTTATCCATTCATCTACTGAAGAACACCTTGGTTGCTTCGAAGTTTTGATAATTAAGAATAAAGACACAATAAATAGAAGTATGCGGGTTTTTGTGTGGCTGTGAGTTTCCAATTCACATGGATCAAGTAAGACCACTTTTAATACACAAAGTTCCCAACTGCTCCAAAAGATACAACGTTCAAAGCTGCTTTGATCATATATGTTATTTCCTCCTAAAGCCTCTTGCTTTTGTGAGGAATTTCTTAAAAGGTCATGCTTGGAGCACCAATATATTTAACATGTATAAGAAATTTTAAATGCTGAAAACCTAAAAAGAAAACCCCTCCCCAATTCCTGCTTTAAATATATTTTTCCCTCTTTTATATTTTTAAACGTAAGGTTAGATTTCAAAAGGTCTTCATAAAGGCATTAAGGAAAGAAATGGGAAAACACAAGGCAAACTACCTTCCCTCCATCAAAAAATATTTTAAATGAATTCTATTATGAATTCTTTAGGAGGAGAGATGCTGTTTGGATGTCTGTTCCTCTGCAAACCCCTATCACATGCTGCCCCCACCCCCAAATTCAAGTAAGTTCTGTGAGTTCCTCAGGAGAAGGAATGACGTCTGGATGTTTCTCTGTGTCCAACAAGACTTCATTTGGCACTTACCATGCAGTAAATGGAAATTAGTAAATTATTATATTGAATTAGTCAAATCAATACCTCAGATAATCGACTCTTCTCTCACATCATGCACATGGACAATGCACAATAAATTAATCTGAAGATGTTTATATGAAATATGTAGGGACGGGGAAAAATCTCTCTAAATAATTTTACTATTAAAAATTAATCATTAAAATGAAGCCACAATCAGAAGCTCTTAATCTAAAGCATTTTCACTGTCGTGAATTTTTAAAAATCATTTCAGTACTTACTTTTGGAATATGGATTCTCTCTGTAATTAAGTTCTACTAGAACCAAGTTAAATAAAGGTGATGAAAATAATGATGGCACTAAAGTAAGAGTGGTAAAGTGCTTACAAGGTGCCAGGCGCTGTGCTGGGGGACTTCCCATATATTATTGCCAATTTTTATAATAATCTTACAAGGCATGTAAGAAGTAAGAAATAAATAAGAAACCCAAGGCTCAGAGAAGTAATATAACCTTCCCAGGGTCACACAGCTATTAAGAAGCAAAGCTTGAATGGACTGGGTCCATCTGACACCAAAGCCTATGGCTTCAGCTCTATACCACGTGACTTCTAAAGCAAAGCCATTTATATCCAAGCGGTGGCAAACTTTTTATTGTCAACATGCACCCGTGCAACTGTCTCCCAGAAGTGAGATGTTTCCTTCTTCACCATTTAATCAATATAATGAAAAGAACCAACTAAAAATAAAAGCTTGACTGGATGTGCACAATTAGGTAACAGCGTCTGGTAAGAGAGGGCATAGGCATAAATCATGGGTTCTATTTTCTCTGCATATGACCACTTACGCCTGACTCAGGAGATCCATTTTTGGAAATACGTGGGCGGCAACTCTTGTGGATGTGTGTATCAGAGTTTCAAAGTTCTCTCTTTGGAAACCAAAAAGTTATGGGGAAATAAGATACATTCTCATTACTCCATCATTTGTAAACAGTGAAATGCTGAAAGGATGGGTTCAAGAGGGCAGGTACATGGTAGCACCTGGTTTCCGGATGAAGGGACGCTATGCCACAGGTAACTCCCCTGATTACTACGAGAGCCTCCTGGTTTATCAATGACCTCTCTACTCTCTGCATCAGCAGCCATTCCACACCCACCTGTCAGAACCAGTTCCTTCAGGGAGCATTGTTCAGGATACCACCTTCCTAAAGAAGCTCTCTATCAACTGTCTCAGCTCTGCTTTCTCAGTTCCATCTCTCACTGCTCTTCAACGTGGCTCTAGTTCAAATGAAATCAAGGTGTAAAAGTGGGGGAAAGTATTAAAGGATGTTTACAGATTAAGTTCTTGAAAGCAAAAGTCTTACTCTATATATTTTTAAGAGCTAACATTTATTAGGTGCTTAATATCTGCCAGGCTTTGTTCTCAAGGTTTTATAGGCAACATATTATTTAATTCTATAATAACACCAAGAAGTGAACACTGTTATCTTCATTTAACAGATGAGAAAGTGGAGACACGACCAGGAAGTGGTAAAGCAGGGTTCAGACCCACACTGTCTAACTTGATGCCTGCTTTCAGCCATTACATCGAAATGCCTCTGCCTCCCGATGTTCCCAATTTGGGTAAAAGAAAAGTCTCGAGCCTCCAGTTGACAATCTGTAAAGGTACGGTTGGCCAGAGAAGGAAGGTAACAATGGTGGAATGCTGGCAGCTCAAGGGCTGAGGTTGTGGCGAGCCTGGTGGTCCTTGCCAGCTCTGAAGGGAAACCAGTATGTTCTGACATATCAGGTAGAGCTGAGGGCATCATCTTCCTGCCCTACCTTCACACAGGCTGCCCTGGCTTCATCTCCTAACAGTCACTTTCTTTTCTACCCCTTTGGTCCGGCCGCTACTCAAGATGAGGGGAAGGGAAAGGGCATCTGTGAGTCCTCTCTGCCAACCATCTTACCACTTGGGGCAAGAGCTGGGGCAGGAGGACCTACTCGGGAGGCCACAGACGGTGCTCCAAAAGACTGCGTGGTGCTTATGCTAGTTCTTGAGTTTTTGTTTCTTTTTGTTGTTGTTGTTTGTTTTTTCCCCCAAGTTTTACTGAGAAATAATTGACATACATCACTGTACAAGTAAGTGTGAGGTATACAGCGTGATGTCTTGATTTGCATATATCGTGAAGTGATTGTCCCACTAAGTTCGGCTAACATCCATCATCTCCTATCAATACAGTATGAAGAAAGAAGGAAAAAAGATGTCTCCTTGTGATGTGAATGCGGAGGATTTTCTCTCTTAACAGCCTTCCTGTATATCATGGAGAAGCATCCTCCACAGTGATCATGCTGCACATGACATCTCTAATTTACTTATTCCATAACTGGATAGCTCCTGGGTTTTAACCATGTGTGCCATTCTGCCGCAGCAACCTCAGGTCCTAGGATGACCTGGACTTCTGGTCCATCTTCCTTTCACTACCTCTGGTCAGTGTCAAAGAGTCTAGACACAACCTCCCTTCTTGACCCCAGGCCCTAAAACAGCACACTGCTTCCATCACCAAGTCAATCTTGCCAAAAAAAAAAAAAAAAAACCCAAAAAAACAAACAAACAAACAAAAACAGGTAACAACCAGGAACCATTAACAAAAGTTCCTGAACCACATTCTGAAAAACAATGGTCTTTTTTTTTTAAGTTTATTTATTTTGAGAGAGGCGGGGAGAGGGGCAGAGAGAGAAGGAGACAGAGAATCCCAAGCAGGCTCTGCACTGTCAGTACAGAGCCAGATGCAGGGCTCAAACTCAAGAACTGTGAAATCATGACCTAAGTTGAAATCAAGAGCCGGACGCTTAACTGACTGAGCCACCAAGGTGCCCTGGAAAGCAATGTTCTAAGGCAGATTCTATGAGGTCTTCACAATGATTTTGAACGTGATTTTTAAAAATCCTGTTAAATATTTACCAGGACAACCTTCCAAAGGTCATTTTGCCCAGTTAGGTTAAGGTCTTACAGGGAAATAGCCTGTCTGCCTTTTATATCCTTTGTCCCCCTGCAACCCCACCAACTGTCAACCTAAGTGTCACCTAGAAAGAACACACTTGGTAAGTGTGATTAAATGATCTAAACAAGAATTATCAGCAATGTTCTGATTTATGTCAGCTCAGTCAGAGTCTATACCTTCTGGCACCAGTGACATCAGTTTTGCTGACTGGATGTGGAAGTTTTGCTGCAAGAGGCATTCCTCCCGAATACCACGGCCGGCTCCCTCTCTGCAAGCCATCTGCAATCCCCAGCCCTCTGGATTCACAGACCCACAGGCCAAAGGCACATCCCCTCTCTGAAAGTCTACCTACAGCTATTACTGTTGTTCTTGCGCATTTTAGGAACAAATATATCGCTGAGAAGAGGTGAGCCAAAGCAGAGAGAAGAGATGGCGGGGGTCAGAGTGCGGCAAAAAGAGGAGGAAAATATAGCAGAAAACTCTCAAAAACCAAGACTTCTCCGTTGGAAGCACAGTATTAATGTGCCAACTTGGACCACAGGATAGCCTCTGCCAGCCTAAAATCGTATTCACTTTAGGCACAGCATACTATTTTGTCTTGAGTTCGGATTAATGTAAAATCAACACTTTTTTTTTTTTTTAAAGAAGCTTTTAATTGTTCCAGCCAAGTTAAAGTAAGAGTCCCATCTTGTTATTACTGAAAATTCATCACAGGCTTTCCACTGCACTAAAATGGAAATGCACAATCTTGAAACTGGCCCCAAATTTGGCATGCCTTCCTATCAGTCTCACTTTTATTAGTTTCACCTTTACTCCAACTCCCTGCACCCCTAGTCACTCTGCCCTTCCAGGTCCTGGTAAGTGGCTTATTCTGTTCCTGCCTTGGGCCTTTCTCCATCCGTCATACCGCTGTTTTTCTCAAACCACCCCGAGCTGGGGCCTCTCGCGCTTGGAAATTTGTTTTGAAAAAATCACTTAAACTGGGTTAGGTACCCCTGCCTCTGCACCCACAGAAGTCTCTCCTTTTCTGTAATAGCACTCATATTTTGTAACTCATTTGTGTTATCTGTGCTTCCCCCACTAAAGTGCCCACTACAGTAGTACAGGAACCACGTCGATATTTTCCGGCAGTGTATAGCCATCTCCTAACAAACGGCCCGCCTCATACTACGCACACTAGGACAGCTTTTCGGATGCATGAAGAGATAGGCAGAAGAAGAATTACAGGAGATGGGTGAAGGAAGGTCAGAGATGAAAGACAGGAATGTGTTAAGAGGAAATGAGGAAGAACAAGAAGAAACTGTAATGAATACTGTCTGGTCATATAATCTTGGAAATGGAAGGAATCAAGGACAAGTTCCTCTGTTCATGACGAGAGGAGGCCTCAGTGAATTCAGGTCCCAGTGCTAATACCAAAATCCAAGTTTCTTACGCCTAATTTCGTGCTGTTTATACAAGAGTCCATATAACTTTTGGGAACAGAAGTCATAATGGTCTTAAAACTCCTCAAGAAGATACAATAAAGCGAGTCTAGATAAAACCAAGACAGACAAACACAAATATCAATGCTTCAGAGTCTCCATTTCTCCCTTTCAGGCCCCACTGACCCAAGAGCCCCCCAAAAAGCAGTGCATTCTGTGCAATCGTTGTTATGTGTTCCCAAACCCCCCACAACCACAGGGCCAAGGCCACCACTTCCTCCACCCACAGATGAGGAAACGGAAGCTTAGGTAAGTCACTTGCCTCATCGGACCCAACCCTTGAGGGATCTGGATGACACACAGCCCGCACACGCAGTGGAAAGCCTCATAGAAAGCCTCCAGCTCCCATCCTCAAAAGCATTCTACATGGGTTTCCAATTTTTTAGTGGGTGGCACAAAATAGGTATTGAGAGTCTCATGTTCCGTTTTCCTGTTTTCCACCGAGGAGAGGACTGGTCAGTGCCACAGATAACAGCAGTTCGTTCTATCGAGACAACGCTTCAAACCTAACGCCAATGATCCCAACGCTTCATCAAAAGCAGAACTGTTCCGAGTATGGCTCTTATACTCAGGACAGGAGTGACAACCAGTATTTGTTCATGCTGGCAGTGTGAGCAGGGAGTTTGGTCATAACAAGGAGGCAAATCCATCCATCCATGAGCTTGATTTCTATTGGCAATCCTGCCAGTTGTTAACACTGCCAAAACTGTCACCAGGTACCGGGCTCCAGATACGCCAATAATATCCATGAACATCAATGGTACTGTGTAATAATTCTTACTGCTCTCAGAACCTTCACAAACTTGGCCAGAAGAATAAGGCAGTCAAGTCCATTCTCTTGCTTATCATTCTACAATTTACTAAGCATTTTCTTTTCTTGATTCCTTCCTCCATTCCACACTTGTTTGTTACATTCCTATTAAGTCCAATGCAATAGGTATACGTTATCTCATTTGATCCTTGTGCAATCCTCTCCCGGTAAGAAGACAAAGGAAGGGAGAAATAAAGGTTCACAAAAATAATTACTTGCATAGTGTAACACATTAAGAGACAGAGTTAGCATCATAAACCAGCTTTCCCAATCCCTCACCTAGTGCCTCTCCAGGAATGTTACATCTCATACAGCAGTGGATGTTCAGAAAGGCACTAAGTAAGCATCAAACAGTTGAAAGATATTCTACATTTGTCTTTTGTAATGTGCCTCTGTTCTCCATCATGATGGCCCTAAGACACCGATAACCTCTTCCACATGTAATCTAAAGGATTGTTTTTGTTTTGCTTTCATTTTTTTCCATTTTGCACTTTGCACACATCGGATTTTTAACCACAGCTAAAAGAATTCATATTCCCTCTATAATATTCCCTGCTTCCTCAAACTCTCTCACCTTGGGCTATCCTTCTCTCTACCAATACTGGATATTTGCCAATCTCTCCAGGTACTCACAGCTCCAACCACATTTGGCACCCTACAGTCACACAGACCTTGCTCCCACTGGTCCCCCATGCATGGCATTCTCTCATTTACAAGGTCCTTCCTTCCTCTTTCTCTACAGTTAGTGCACACACTGTAACTATAGCACAACTGGGCCCGTATGTGAGTCACACACGTTATATAGTTACACAAACATACACATGCACACATGACTAGGGATGTTCACCGCTTAAAACCTTTTCTCTTTTGGTCCGAACTATTTAACTAAATGAAATTTAGTGTCTATTTTTTAAATAATACCTTTACTGAGACATAATCTGCATGCAATTCATTCACTTAAGGGGCACAACTCAGTGCTTTTTAGCATATTCAGATACTTGTGCAACCATTATTACAACCTGATTTCAGAACATTTTCATCACACCAAAAGAAAGGAAGAAAGAAAGAAAGAAACAAACAAACAAACAAAATCCTGTCCCCACTAACAGTTACTCCCTCCAAGCCCCCTACCATCTCCTGAAGCCCTGGTGACCACTAGTCTACCTTCCACCTCTATGGATTTGCCTCTTCTGGACGTTTCATACAAATGGAATCCTACAATATGTGGTCTTTTGTGACTGGCTTCTTTCCCCCAGCATACTGTTTTCAGCTTTTTTGTGTTTTGCTTTTTAAGCTGCCTTCATCTGCTCATTCAGCTGTGTCCACCTGAAGACTTTTCCTAGAGTGGACAGTAAAGTAACCCAAGAGTCACGACACGGATGGCTAGACAGGAGAGTCTGTTACGTGGTCCTTCAAAGGACCTGAAGCCCAGAGCCTCAGCACCTGCTCACAAGCAAGATTCCAACACTGTCCCTCTGTCCCTCACAAAGTACCCCATGGCTTTGGTGCACGGGAACTGCAAGGACACGTGTGACGAGTGTGTACACAGTGCCCAGAAGGGTCAACAGGAAGCCTTAACAAGGCCATCACATATTTAACTCTGTCAATAGCTTTTTGTTAAAAGGATAATCACAGGTTTGGCTACAAAATGCAGATTCAGGTTCACCAGGATAATTAAAGTAAATGTCTCTATTGAAACACTTACTAAAAGAAAAAATACTAGTTTTCATGCAAAGGTCTTACTGTTTTGTTTTATGAAAACCTCAGTCACCAAAACAGTCCCCAGAAAGCCCTTCCAAATTCTTAAAAGACAAGTGGAGGGACTGTTAATTAAATGTTTCATTAGTGTTTGCCATATAGTGAGCCCATTCATTTCAGTGAGGTCAAATTTATGATACAGCAGAGTTAGAATTTTATATGCTCTACGTATACTTTATAGTACATTGGGGCACCTCATAAAAATCAATTGTACAGTACATTTATGCCTTTTTTTAAGAACCTGGATCATAATTTAAGATTATAAATGATTAGAAAGGTTTATAATTTTTGCCTCTTTGCTTTTATGACCCACTATGAGAAGAGCTTAGTTGATGCCAAGGCCTTTGGCAGAAGTGCTACCCCCCCCCCCCCCCCACGGCCCACACCAACCACCTTACTGTTTCTTTGGGAAAATATGCTTTTCTTTGTAAGAGGATCTCTATACAGAAAGTGGCAGCTATCATTACCCAATTCCTCCTCTCCAGTTATCCTACTTTGGTAGGAATGGGGGTGATGCTTTTGAAGTCTTAGCTTTCTTCTTCTCCCTCAAATCACAGATTCTCTGTGAGCAGCAGACTCTGCTCCCTTCATTTCTGAAGGGATACACAGTGCATAGTACGTGCCAAAGAAACGGGTTTTCAGTTTCACCAAATGAATACACAGAAATGGGAGCAGATGCGGTGCTCTTGTTAGAAGGCAAAAATTAGGGCATTCCTCCTGTACAGGGAATCCAGGGCCCCTGATCAATCTTGTGGGAAAATCTGTTCAATTACTCAATATCCTCAAAGCGCCTTCCTCAAATGAGCACATTCAGGGGCTCAATCCATCTTCAATGCACTATGCCAGATGAACTGTTCTAACATCTAATTCTTCTTATAAAGCAGAAAATGTTGCTCAAGCTCTTTATGGCTGATTGAACTAATTTACTGTGGAACAGGCAGCAGCCTATCTTTAGATAAATGTTAATCAGGACGCCAGCGCTCTCTTCAGTCTGACTGCCACTATTATGCTGAAAGGGAAGGTCAACAGCTAATAGACCCAGTTAACAAGCCATTCTGAACTTCACTTTAGCTTAACCCTCTTCAAAGTTGCAGTCATTAAATCCATAGATTATTAGAGGCTGCCCTACTGTTTTCACTGCACACTAAGACAAGCTTTCGGTACAGTCATTAATTGAATTAACATGGTCTAATCCAATTTTATAGAGTGTAAACTGAGATATGGCCAGGGGGAAGGCCTTCTCAAATGCCCTCGCAATCCGCCAACGGGAATACAGTCATCCCAGGTGAGACTCTGGCTGGACAAGGACAGGAAGCATGTCATGTTAATGGTTTCCTTTCCCTCACAGTCCTCTCTCCCTTTCTTTCTTTCGGTCTTAAAATCTTTCAGCAAGTAAAAGAAAGGCATTTGGTAGTCGTTACAGGATAGTTTTACACTGCCGCGAAGCCAGGCAGAAAAACAATAAGGCCATTTGTATCACAGTCCCAGACAACCCAGGACAACAGTGTAGTCTCAGACAGGCAGTACCGGGATCCTTTTCTACCAGACAGGCCTAGGACAATCAGCTCAGTCCAAGACCCCTGAGAGGTCCCGCTATCATAACCAAAGGACTGTGGAAACATTCTAAAGGGAGACCAAAAGGATCCAAGTCTAATTTAGAAACCCAAAACATTTCAACATTATATACTAGAGTTCTTGGCATAACAAGCTGGGCAGCAAAGTGGTCAAATGCACAGTTTTTGACAAATACTAGGAGGCCCATCCCCTTGCCCTTGTCAAGCATGAGAGGGGCTAGGCCTTATTTACTTCTCAGTGATTGGTCTCCTCTTCTAAAGTAGGAGAAGGGTACATGGGAAACTATGTCACGTGGGAAAAAAGCGACTGTCTCTATTTTGCCTATCTGTGGGTACCAAAATGAGCAGCCTCAAAGGCATAAGGAAAGCTGTAAGCTTCACAATGCAAATCAGGTCTGCTCATCCAAAGTCACTATATTCCTTAACACGCATCCATTTGTAAGAATAATAATTTAAAACAAATGTGGATATTAACAAAGTAACCTCACACTTGTTAAGAGTCTTTACTGTGACAGTGTAAGAGGAGGTGACACGCAATGTACAATTCAATGGTTCTTACTTCAAAAGCACACACCTTCATCAACATGGCCACACAATGCAGTCAGGCAGAACCCATCCCCAAACACATGAGGCCTAATGTGTCTGGGACAATCACAGTGGCTCCACTGCACTGTCAGAGAGTGGTTTAAGTATGAGACTATAATTTAGCTTGGGGCCACAAACCACGGGTAGTCTGCTGAGGTCTTCTGGAAAAGGTGTCCTTATACCTGATGGGGAAACAAACAGACGAATGCAGCCCAAAGCGTTCCAAAACAACGAGCGGTGTGCACAGTGATGACACAGGTGAGGGGCTGGCAAGTTACATACAGTCCACCTGCTTTTGTAAATTAAGTTTTACTGGAAACTTAACTAGACTTCTGGTTCCAGACAAAGGCAGTTTGCCATCTCTGATTCAGATTCATGTCTGATTATTTTAATTCTGAATTGTTAATCACTATAGCATACTTGAGTGTGAGAACACCGGTATGACAAGGACAAAAAAAAAATCATTTTATTTTTAAGGCTTAAAACCTCATGTTTAGAATTACACTACTTTCTCAGAATATTGGCATTCATAAAGCAGATGGAAGTTACTATAGTATTTCAGCTGAAGCATCTTTTTGATATAATCCAATTCAACAAGTATTTATTGAGCTCTTACCAATGTGCCATGATACAAATTTGAATAAAACACAATCTCTACACATAAGGGGCTCAAAAAATAATAGGCAGCTCAAGTCTACAAATATCCTGAAAAGGGGAAATAGGTCATGGTAAGTATACTTCGGAAAAAGAGACAGCGGTGCCTGGGTGGCTCAGGTGATTGAGCATCCGACTTCAGCTCAGGTATCTCATGGTTCGCGGGTTCGAGCCCTGCATCAGGCCCTGTGCTGACAGCTCAGAGCCTGGAGCCTGCATCAGATTCTGTGTCTCCTTCTCTCTCTGCCCTTCCCTGGCTCGTTCTCTGTCTCCCAAAAATAAATAAATGTAAAAAAAAAAAAATTAGAAGAAAAAAGAGAGAGAAAATACCACTTTGCAGAGAGAGAGACAGGCAGACATCTACTTGAGAATATGACAAAAAGTATGCATAGAGAAAACTGAGTGCCTACTCTGTGCCAGGAAATGTTGAAGTGTTTTATATTTGTTAACCTTTACTTAGGTAAACAATTAATGAGACAATCACTTTATAGTAGGCAGATTTACAGATGAGGAAAATGAGGCACAGAAAGCTAGACCAGCTCATGTCCAAGGTTACACAGCTAACAGTTCAACCGGGTTAGTCTAGCGCCAGAGTTTGGACCTCTATCACCATGCTCTACTGTTACAGTTAAATGGCATTCTGAAAGGATTAACAGGCCAATGGCTAGGGAAAAAAAGAGGCTTGTAAGGGGAATGTTCCTTAGTCCTATTTAGCTATTTGCTGTTGGGAATAACAGAACCGAGAAAGGGAATGATGGACGTATTACCAAAGATCTTAAATGTCAAGCAGAGGAGTCTGTACTCAATCCCCAGGCAATGGTGGGGATGGGGACCTAAGAATACGTATGTTGAATCAAAGCAAAAGTAAATTATTCTGACACACAAAATGTAATTAGAAGATTTTTTTTTTAATATATCTAGGCAAGAATCAATGTGGCAGGAACATTAAATAATGGAAAGGAGAAAGAAAAATACTAGAGAGAGAGATGTGATGAGGGCTGAGGAATAAGGAGAAACAAGCGAGCACAGAGAGAGTAAGCTCTGGTGAACAGAGGATAGGGGCATCTGTGCATTCACAGCAATGATGGCAGAAAAAGGGAGTAAAGATGAACACGACTGTGGATACAATCATTTAATGTGAAGTGAGCCAGCCATCAGAGACGGCGTGCTAGAGCAGAAGTTTCATTTAATACCCAAACATGGGATGATTTCAGAAAGCGTGAAAGTCCTCTCTTCAGAGACAGACAGTAGGGCCTGTTCCAGGCACAGCATTTTCTAAAGCAATCTGCAAGGTCACTGAACCTGCCCTCTAGTGGACAGGCTCTGTTTCTTCACGACTCGAAGAAATTCGAATTACGAAACTACTCCGGTAACAGCAATGGGATAAACGACAGAAGAATATATAAGGTTTATGAGGGTTACAGAATGACTAATAACATGAGCTAAATCTAGGAGGGAGTCAAAAGGACAGAAGGCCAAGGGAGAGGCAGCTGGATGAAAAAGAAAGGAAGGTGAGTGAATACTGGTGTGTGCTGGCGTGTGTCTGAGACACAGACAGAGAGAGACAGGGCGGGAGAGGGGAAGAAAAGAGAGGGAGAATATGAATGAATGTGGACAGAAACCTAACGACTGACCAGGACCGAGCCACAAGACCACGATAGTATCACTGTCTTGGTTGCACTTCACATGAGGCTCTGCTGAAATAAGGTTCCCACCTTAAGTGGTTTTTTTTTTTTACTATATTGAAAAAAAAATCTTAAGGCAATTACAGAAAGTCTTGGTTCCTTGCTTCTAAACAAGCTAAAAGAGAAAGAACACAATTTCTCATACTTCCCTGAGGTTTACCTCAGTTTCCAGTGCATGGATTAAGTAAAGAACACAAGAGGAGTCTCTCTCACTTATTTGACTAACGATAATACTGTGTCTATTATATGATACTTCATTTCCTAAGGGCAAGAGAAATGTATCCATTAGGAACAAGATTTGACCTACTTCAACTATGTCTTAGAGTACTACGCGAGTATCATGTATCAGATATTAGTAGCATCTCTCTGACAATGTGTATCAAAAGGTGAAACGTGCATTCCTTTCTACCTAATGTCTTAGGTTTGGTTCAAGCCATTTCAGACAAGTTCCTAGATAGTGCTGATCTGCTACTCCAGAGACCACGTATCAGTGCATTGGAATTACTACTATAGAAGCTGGATGACGACCAAGCAGTGGAGGCAAGCCCAAGAAGACAGGACAAGTGACGACACAGTCAAAGAAAACATATTTTAAAATATGAACATTTAAGGGATAGCCAAGAATGAGAGGCCAATAAAAGTTACCCAAAGTAGTTAGAGCAGTACAAGGACAACCAGGCGAGGCTAAACTCATGAAAACTGACAGCAGAGAAATTTCAAGAAAGATAATACCACAAGGATCCTTTAAAAATTCAAAGATAGATACAAAAGAACCTAGTAGAAGTTACCAGTCAACAGCCTCAACAAGCCAGCTCCTCGGCAAAAGCAGGAGCTTTATCTCCTGGCCAAATCCACCTATGGCTCCTTCTGTCTCTCCTCCTTCCCTCTGTCCTGCCCATTGGACAGCAGACGTGTACCCATTCAAATAAAGAAGAACAGATTCATGTCTGTTTCCTTGAAAATAGCAGCCCTCACCTGCTAGCTATAAAGCTCCTCAAAGATCCATATAGTCATTTGAAGTCGGGCAACTTTTCCAACTTGTCAAGACAAATCCCTCTGAAGCTAATTTGCCAGAACTCAAGTTGGCATGATGTGAGGCAAGCGCCATCTACAAACATTCAAATCATTCCCTGCCAAGCTGTAGGAAATTGCCAACCTAGATCTCCAATTAGGCCTTGGAACAAGCAAGCAAGCCCGTCCACCACGTGCATTTTTTAACGTCCGTCGGCACTGCCTCCAGTGAGTGCTGGGAGGTGCCAGCCTCCACGGAGGGAACTCACAGGCTGCTCTCACCTCTGTCTGTCCAACTCCATTTCAAAGTGCCAGCAGCCTCGCAAAAGTTGCTGGCAGTGACTAAAACTAGGAAAGGAAAATGTAAGACTATGGCCTGGGAGCCACTGAGAAGAGAAAGAATATTATTAGCACTGGTTTCTGTAGATGAAGCCAGCTCCTCCAGTGAGACCACAGAGAGCTGCCTCACCAACCTTCTGGTGAAAATCTGGGTGCAGGCACCACCCGAAGCCTCGCGTGCCAGACCTGCAGCTGTCCTGCCCCATCCGCTGTGACTGAGCCGTCTGTGGGCGCGCCAGCACGTTGAGGGCCTGGCAGCAGACGAGGAAGCAATCCATCAGTGCGTAAAACAGGCCACAAGGCACCAGGGGTGACCCTCCACACGACTTCTCATGCCTGGTTCAGAAGCTATCTCGTCTGCTTAGCACAGTGATGGCCACCCACTTCTGTCTTCTAATCTGCAAGTCCACGTTGCTCAGTCAGCAGCCTGAGCTGGCTATTTCAAAAGGAAGCCTTAGTGACAAAACTTATGAACACGTCATCTTTTTCAGCTGAGTAGAACTCTGCAAAGTGAGCAATGATGAGAGTAAGGGAGGAACTATTAGGGAGACAAGAGGATACAGGAGAAGGGACACGAGCAGGGAAGGCAGAACAGGGTTTGAATCTCGAGCCCAACTACCGAACAGCCAACAGCTCTCTGAGCCTCAGTTTCCTCACCCATAAAATGAAAATTATCCCATACAATCCATGGAAGTGTCAAAAGTATTTATTACCTGAGGTCATAAACATAAAGTGCTCAACAGAACACCCGACGCGTAATAGGTACTCAATCACTGGTAGCAATCATTATGATTTTCGTGTACCCGAAGTTCATTAACACTAATGATGTAACCTCAGTTGTGTGTGTAAGAGAGAAACACAGTGAGGAGAAAAAGAATGAGAGACTATGATGGTTAATTTTGTGTATGAACTTAGCAAGGCTGTAGTAGTCAGTCATTTAATCGAACACAAATTTAGGTGTTGGTGTGAAGGTACTTTGTAGACAGGGTTAGTTTCTACCAACAGCTGACTTTAAATGAAGGAGACTGCCGTCAATAATATGGATGGGCTTCATCTCATCAGTTGAAGGGCTTAAGAGCAAAGGTTTCCCAGGACAGAAAAAAACTCTGCCTCAAAACTATAGCATCAACTTCTGCCAAGTTTCCAGCCTACAGCCTACCCTCCAGATTCTGGACTCGTCAGCCCCACAATCAACTGAACCAATTTCTTAAAGTAAATCTCTTTATACACACACATGCACCCACACTTAACCCCTCCTTATTGGTTCTGTTTCTCTGAAGAACCCCAACTGATACAGAGATAGAGACAGAGATACAGAGACCAACAGAGATAGAAATAAAGAGAAGAGGAGAGAAAACCATAAATTAGGTGCAAATATTTAAAGAGCTTGGGGCTCCATCAAATTACTCCATGATTAATGGAAATGCTCACAGCACTGCCCTATGAAGTCCACCAGCATTCAGAGGGCTTTAAAACAACATTCTATTCCACGCTCTGCAGTTGATTCTAATGTCATGTAATACGTGTTTACCTCAATTCACTAAACACTTGCTTCACTTTGCTGCCCAATACCAGCTTCTTGAAAAAAGCATGTTGCTGCTTCAAGACTTGTATTAAGACATAATTAGGACCGGCTGCATTTTAAGTAACTTAGTTCCTATAAAGGCCAGAAGGGCTTTTTCTGCCCAGACCCTGGTCTTTTACTTAAAGCCAGGTGAAGTGTTCATCGTTAAAATGAAACTTTTCAGAACACAGAATTGTAAGGATATGAAAAAAGAAAACATCTAGCAGTGGTGCAAAAGCACCCCTAAAAGTATTTTCATCTGTTTCAGTGAGGCCTGTCCGACCACTAAACTAGTGATTGAATGATTTGTGTGTACTTTCTTCCCCAAATGCAGTTTACAGCCCTCCCTTCTAGACCAGTCACTGCAGTCTCTCTTGAGGGATTATATGAAGACAGCACAGATTACAGAGGTCGAGGGGAGGTTCTGAGGATCTCTGACATACATTTTTCTTCTTCATGGGTCAACATCCTTTTAACTGTGCAGTAACTATGTTTAGTTGGCCTGGATTTGCAGCAGAATGGACACCAGGCAGATTTGATCTAGAGTTATTCCCCAGCCGAGAGTCTCCTTTGGAATGTGTCTTTCACTTGGAAATCACTTTAGTGATCTTAGTGTTTAGTTTGATTTAGTTTAGTTTAGTGAATGTTGCTTCCAATCCTGCAACCAAACTCCAGAAAAAATAAGTAAGACACCATTCATAGGTCCTTACTATGGCTCAGGACGTCTTCGAGGTGCTTCACATTTACCAACTCATTATCCCCACGTTACAGGTGAGCTACTCAAGGCACAGCCACCCTGAGAAAGTTGCCCGGGGTCACATGGCTGACAGGGAGGCGGACTCCAAAGCCTATTTCCTCCTCCTGCCTCCCATCAATACACCATCCACTCTGCACACAGAAACACAGAGTGACACAGACCCACTCGATGTCTAGAAAAGGATTTAAGAAAATGACATTCACCAGGAAGAACAGATTGTGATGCCGAGAGGAAGTGGGAAAGCTATTATTTGGCTCTGAAGGTGTTAAAGAAAGTTGTTAATGATCTCACTTAACTGAAGTTTCCCTGTTTCTCCAACTGATTAGAAATTAAGGCACATTTATCATTGGTGATAACTGTCTAATAAAACACACACTTACTTCAGTCAAAGGGCATCAGGAAATCACCATTTGGAGTTGTGCCTGTACAAATGCTTGCTTAGTTAAGAGTTAAATGAGAAGACACCCAGCACTAGACCCACAAGCAAGGCCGCTTCCCAGGCCTTCACTCCCTTCACTGAATGGCTGGCTTATTTAACTGCCTCCTTTTGATGCGATTTGGCAAATCAAAAAGGCGTTAAAATCTATTAGCCGAACACCCAAAAAAGTTCAGTGAACTTCCTCTGTAGCAACAAACAAGAGAAAAAGGAGCCTTCTCCCAGAAACTACCTATTTGTTCATCAGTTTTGGGTTCTGGACAGAGGCGAAGCTCTCACTCAGTTTTAGGTGCCAGCAACTACCCCTTTTCTCACTGTTTTGGCCAAGTATGGCAGACTGGGAAGTATGTAGTCTACTAGCCTCTTCTTACATCAATATTTGATTGCCTTCCATGTAAAACATGCTATTAACTTAATCATAAATTGACTCTCACCACAAACACCTTTTAAACAGGTCAAATTAAGATAAAAGTCCATGCTCTTTGCCTCTATGGAGCTGGGACACTAAACCAGACATTAACGTCAGCATGCAGATTAAATGTCATTAAAGGCAATTTGTCACCTACACACATTTATCTCCATCTAATAATTAGCTAAAGGTTAGAGAGATAAACCTGTGTATTTGAATCTACATTTTCTCTCCTTTAGGAAAGGGAATGCAGATTCAAAGCAAGGCTGAAGGCTGTATGCAAATTTGGGTACTTTTAAGCAAACAAGGCAATTTGGAAAAATTCAACAGAATTAAATAGTAGCAGGAGATGGTGACCCCAGGAAGGCAAATTGAGGAGCAGTGGGAAGGAGGTGCTGTAAGACCTAAACCTGTGGGCATCGTATCCTTTGGAAATCATTTTCTTACCCACTCTTACCGCGCCCTATCAGAGAATTCTACCCTTTCCACCTTATTTTACATCAGTCAGTGTGTGAAGTGTTTGTTCTATCTGGATGTGCAGCCTTGAAAATACCTACAGGTATTTCCTAGAGGAAAGCTCCAGGAGTGATGAATTTGGGATGCCCAGTCGGAAACAGTGGATGGGATCTCTTCAATCCAGCTGGAAATAACTTCTCTTCTGCTCCTCCCCCTGCCCTCCCATTCAGCATCACACTTCTCAGAAGAGAAGCTTAGTTAAGAGGAAGTATTAAAAGCAGATTAATTTTAACAAGGCTAAAATCCAGACAGCAAAACAAAGTTCAAGTGGAAGAGCTTAAGAGATGTGGAGAAAAGGTCCTGAAGCAGTCTCTCCTGGGAAGAAATTCTTGCGGAGGTGCCGGGGGGGCAATGGGTGCAAGAAGAAGAAAGTGGGAACCATCCATGTGAAATCTGGCTCAGATAATATGTCTTTGGATTCCAGCCTTCCTGGAACCTCCCAGATTTACTCACCAACAATAACAAATCTATCCCTTTGTGCAACATCCAGGGAATATAATGACGAAGCAACACAGTCGCCGCCCTCATGAACTGACAGTCCCACCCTGGGGAGTCTGAAAACAACATGCAATTCCAATAGAAGCTTTAAACTGCCAACTTTGAGTGAACTCAAGGGAGCAGGTATCAAGAGATGCCCTTGACCTATGTGGGGATGCAGGAGAGAGGGAGGTGGGGTTTCTTCAAAAGGCAACTCCACAACTTTCATTTGTTGATACTACACTCCATTAAATGCCTTCCTAAAACAGTGTTTGGTGTCAATTTGAGGAGAGGTGTTAGTGGTTGGCAAGAAGCTGGCAAAGGTCCTGTCTAGAGGAACGGAATCTCAAGTAGGCACCATGTCCTATACATCACCGAGTCCCTGTGTTTAGCAAATAGTAGACATTCAACAGATATTTGCGGAAAGAACTGTTCCACAATCCAGCTGCATGAATATTCTCTTTTACCTCTGTCCACTATCTGTCTTGGACATATCCAGATCTGTGTGCCCTGGTCCAAATGTGACCACAAAGTAGAGGAAAAGCCAACATTCAAAGTAATGAGATGAGACTGATCAGAAGAACTGTAACAGAACCAGTGGAAAAGAAATACAAATTATGTTGATTCATCACTTGCAAGACACATGCAACCCACCCACAAAATTTTAAAAAATCAACACATCAACTGCAAACAACTACAATAATATTAGCTAACATCCAATGAGCGCTTGGATATGTCCAGCACTATTCTAAGAACTTGACTTTTACCAACTCACTTCACTGTTTCAACAACTCTGTAAGGTGGGTGGAACAGTTTAGGTCATAAACATTAAGTAAATTCATCAAAGTGACAGACACAGTAAGTTGGCAGAGCCAAGGCTGAACCGGAAGCTACATTTTCAGAGCCTGTGTTCAAATCAGGACATCACACTGCCAGTGGTCACCGCACTGTTAATATTACTGATCCATCAACGAAAATAAATGTAAGTGACCCTAAGCAATCCAATGTGTAACAGAAAAGGGAAGGACACCCACAAAAACTATCTTGAGAGTACATTTTATGGTATTTTCTCTCCTGTTGCAAGTACCTCACCTGGGAAGATTACAGATAGGTCTCATTTTACATTAGAATGTAGCACAAATTAGGTCAGATTCATTGAGTACTGCCTGCTATTTATAAGGAATGTTATTGTGAAAAAAATAAACAAATAAAACCAACCAACCAAACAAACAAAAACGTGTAAAGCCAGGATGTCTTTTATAGAGATAAGACTCAATGGCATAGAGAAGAGTCCCAAGCAGATATCAAACTAGGTAAGTCTGGGCCTTGGATTGGCTATAATAACTTATTTAGAACAAGTCATTTTACTTTTACAGCTCTCAATTTGTTGATTTATAAAAATCAAGGGGTTGAAGCAGGTCCCTGGTATACTTTTTAGCCAGATGTTCACGGATTTTAACTATGATTAGTCTAGATGCACTTTATTACACTGAATATACTTTATTCCTTCAACTGTAAATGTAAAACTCAGCACACAGAAAGGGAAAATACACAGAATGGCAGTTAAAGGAATTTTTTAAAAAGAATACTATAGTCATAAACTGCATGAACAGACCTCAAAAGGGGTTCACACACACACACACACACACACACACACAACTATTTTCAGATATGCCAACTAAACAGGGAAAGTAATTTGCATTTCTATGGGAAGCTTAAAGACGGTTTGATTTGGGGAGGCTGCAGGAGACAGAGACCAAGGAACTGACATGAACACCAAAAAAAAACCTAGATACTATTCTCAACCCTCCTTATAGGCCCTCAGGATGAGTTCTGAAGGGTCAATTAACCTTTCCATGCCTAAATTTCTGTTCAGATTGTTACCTGGTCCTTCCACATAGTTCAAAATGTGATTATCTTTAAAAAATATATTTACAAGAAAAAACTATAATAATATTACTGACTGTTTCTGATTCTACTTCTAAAGACTGCCTTCCTGTGGGCATTTAAGGCATTGATGGCCAGTTCGACTTTGTCTGGGGAAAAAATAACCTGCCAACACTTGTATGGAAGAAGAAAGCCTTCTTTGGTTGAAGAGGACACAGCAGCCTCTTGGCCCCATGGGAGATGCTCCAGCTAACCCTCTGAAGGGCAAGAAACCAGCACTGAAGCCTACATGTGGGAATTCTTGTTTGCACAAGTCACAGGCATTCTGCCTTTCATGAAATGACAGCATAAAGCTCAGAGGAACACCACTCTGCCCTGCAGCTGTGGCCAAGACTGCAATGTTTAAAGGTTACAGTGATTAAGCACTGTGATTAATTTAGTCTCAGCAAAATCAATTCCACTCAACCACAAATCTCTAATTTACATATCAGAGCAAGCTAAACTTGGTCTGATCAATGTAATATGAAATTCACGACAACCTCCCATCTTCCTATTCTCAACCTCCCCCTCCACCCAGAAAAGAAAGGCATGTTATGGGGAAATCTCCGGAAAAAACTGCATTCATTCTGGCAAAGTGAAAATGATCTTTCATTTGGCTCATTTCCTTTCTTTGGCCTGGGCATGTGACAGCGTTAAAGTTTAGTCTAGATTGCTGCCGAATGCTCAAGATTTAGAAACCTCCTCGCACTGAGGGTTCATGGCACTGCCTGGCCAGTCTTTATTACCTATGCCATAGCCAACACACATCAGAGTATATCTACTTGTGTGTCATATCCATTCCTACAAGAATACAAAAGAGTTTGTCAAGGAAATGTGCAAATACTTTCTTTTCTCTCCATGGTGGGCTGCACACGTATGACAAGAAAGGAATGAACTCTGTGGCAGGGGCAAATGAGGCAAGAGACCCCCTCTGACCAGTCGCCCATGAATTGCTGTTTCTGTGGTGCTTTATCCAGATTCACTTCTGCCCACAGAAGCAGCCAACATGGGTCATCTTCATAATCACCTCTCCATCCCCCCAGTCCCCTATAAAACAATACACAATCCCAGTGGTTAAACAAACAACCAAAACAAAACAAAACAAAACAAAACACAGTATTACTTAAAGGGGGCTGAGGGACCACAGAGACAAATACAGACATTGATAACAATGTCAATTACATGTCGTAACATTAGTACCGAATGTTTAGATTGGTCAAACTGACCCTCTTAAAATTACTTCATTGCCTTCTCTTTCAGAACAACTCAGGTCACCCTTACCAGCTAGAAAACATTCACTTGACTGCTGGGACTACTGTCTATTTTTTCTCCTTTCACCTAATAACTGCTTTTTAGGTGAGTTCTGTTTTTACTTCTGATCTTTGTATAGTTTTCTTAATACGCTGAGTTAGATCTGCCTTCCATGCTATTGAACTTTTCCTCCTGATCAGAAAAGCAACAGCCTCACTGTGAAGCCAAGCAATCTTGTTTGAGTTCCCAGCTGCAACTGCTACAAATACAGACATTAGTCTGAATTCAAAACCTGAAGTTGGGAGCAAATGCAGGGAGACTGAGAATTCTCCGCAGGCAAAAACGCAGCCCTGCATGGACAGGCACAAGGCAAGAAAAGATGGCCAGTGGATGTTGAAAATACTAATGCTTGCAGAATAAAATTCAGACAGAACCAGAATAGATACATTTCCCTGAGCCATGACCAGTTCAACGCTTTACCAATTTTTCTTAAAAGGAGATACAGATAATTCACTCAAGAATGAAATTTCGTTCAGTTTGATGTATTACTCACAGTCTGTTATATATTATTTCTTTGCATGAACTGTGAGTCAAGAAGACAATCCTCTCACAACATGGGTTGTGTCATCTCAACTAATTCTTTTTTTATCATCCTTGTAAAGTTTCTGAGTAAAGGACTCTATCATTTATTGAGTAAGTTATTATACAATGTCATATACAGTGGTTATGAATATGAGCTCAAAATTCAGATACACCTGCCCTTAAATTCCACCTTAGCTACTTAACAGCTGTTGAGATTTTGACAATTATTTAACTTCAATTTTTCCTGTATCTGCATCTGTAACAATGGGGCTATTGACAGTACTTAATTTCACTGAGTTTTTGTTAAGACTAAGCGAGATCGTGCCTTTAAAGCACAATATTTGGCTCATGGTAAGCAATGAACACAACATTTACTGCTTATTGTTGGTGTTAATCCTTATCAGGCAATGTCACAGGCATAGGGGATTATAAGGGCACATAAGACTTTTCTTTCTCCAGCTGAGATGCCCAGATTAGCTCTTTGTTAATCAAGGGGTGGGGTGGGGGTGGGGAGTGAATGTAACAGGACTTTGAGGGTAACAGGCAGGAGACAGAAGTCACCAAATCTTCTCTTTACACTAGACCCTGTTGTCTGGCTACAATAAAGTGGTTGACAACTCATACCACCACGACAGCTGGAAATCAAGGTTTCCCAGAGACGTAAAAGAAACTTTATGTTCCTGGGGCACCTGGGTGGCTCAGTCGTTTAAGCGGCCGACCTCGGCTCATGATCTCGCGGTCCGTGAGTTCGAGCCCCGCGTCGGGCTCTGTGCTGACAGCTCAGAGCCTGGAGCCTGTTTCAGATTCTGTGTCTCCCTCTCTCTGACCCTCCCCCGTTCATGCTCTGTCTCTCTCTGTCTCAAAAATAAATAAACGTTAAAAACAAAATTAAAAAAAAAAAACAACTTTATGTTCCTAATTTTCTAGTTCCAAGAAAATGGCAACAGCCTAGTGCTGCATATATTGTGGGTGCCCAAAGAGAAAGACACCCCATAACAACAAGCAACATGTTTGGTGTCGCCTGCGTGTAAAGCCCTGGAATGCTCATCCGTGCCAGTCCAAGTAGAGTATGCTGGGAAAGGTACTCTCAAACACCTAATGCCAATACCAGGAAAAAGAACACCTGGTTAACAAGACAACTCAAACTATCATCTTGATAGTTTGATACAACCATATATCATTTGAAAAGGTGTGCACATCTGTGTGTATGCACACAAAAGAAGCAAAGACTCATGTTGCAAGCAAGCACATAAAAGAGAACTACCAAAAAATCACAGAGAACAAAAGAGAGGTATACGGTCTTTAGAGGAAGGGCAATGAAACCAAACATCAATGTAGACATCTTGATTCATGGCACAAATACCTACTGAGTGCTGGACAAGATACTACAAGGAGTGTCCAGAGCAACAACAAAGGATGAAAAGATCTGAATTATTTCTGAGTAGGCAGGTTTTACTTTTAAGTGCTCTCTCTTTTTTCATCTTTAAAATCATCCCAGGAAAAGAAGACCTAAGAGGAATGGTTTCGGCTGGATATAGGCCTTTCCTTAGGAATCCTTCCAATTGGTTAAGAAAAGTGCCTTGCACGGTGCTTTACTGAATTCAAAACGCCTGACTCTCCAAGCTCCCTTTGAACCTTACAGGAGAGAAGGCTCAAGTTCAGAGCCTTCCCTAGGAAAAAGTATCCAACTAGAATCTCATGATATTTACACCGTGCTGTAGTCGCATTTACAGTTTCTTTCTTACGCAGTGATACTTGCCTTCTGTTTATTATAATGACATACTATTTTCTTCTAGATAAATGTGTTTGGGGGGAAAGAAGAAACACAACCTAGTCAGTTAAAACAAAATCTGAATACACAGCTGCAGAGAGGAGACTCCAAAATGGCAAAAGCGGAGGAGGGTGGTAGGTGACTGCAGATTCTGCAAAGGAAGCAAGCTGAGAAACTGAAAACTCCTCTGGGCCATGCCCTCCCCCCACTCCACCCTCCATGGATCAGGACTGGATCGCAGTAACAGACAGCCAAGTGTGGACGGGGGGGGGCGTGGGATGAAGGTAATTAAATGAAGTCACGCCGGTTTTCCGGCCCCCATTCAATCCAACAGTTTTCCTCTACACAGGGAGATTTGGGAAAGCTGAAGGATCCTAATTGTGGCTGCCGTCTGCTGGCAGCCAGGCTGGAGGTCCTTCTCATCTCCTCTGCTGGCTGCTCTGAGTTTAAGCTGATGTGAATTTCAGGAGACAGGGTTTATTTTTCCAACCCAGGTCAGTCCTCAAGGTTTAGATAGTTGGTAGACTGCCAGCAGCTTTAGGGAAAAAAGCATAGAAAGATTAATCATCAAATCCTGTTCACTGCATGACAGGTAGGGACAGGTACAAGCCTGCTGCACAGATAATCTTACTGTTTCCAGCTGCATCCCCACATTGTCACCCCTGCTGAACCAAACTGGAAAGAGAACTAAACTCTGCCAATAAAGTGTGTTTTCACTAATGTGCTAGCTCCTATCAAAAGCAACTATATTGGGGCACCTGGGTGGCTCATCAGTTCAGTGACAGACTCTTGATTTCGGCTGAGGTCACGATCTCAACGGTTCCTGAGTTCGAGCCCTGCATCAGGCTCTGTGCTGACAATGCAGAGCCTGCTTGGGATCCTCTCTCTTTCTCCCTCTCTCTCTGTTCCTCCTTTGCTTGCACACACACTCTCTCTCTCTCTCTAAATAAATAAATAAATAAATAAACTTTTTTTTTTACAGTAACTATGCCAATTTTCTGTACAGAATATTCTTCCTCCTCCTTCTGATTTCTCCAAGCCTCTAACATGCACACACGCACATGCACACACACACACGCATGCACACACACACACAGGCCTATTCACAAGCACTTACTTCTCTGCAACCCAAACTCTAGAAAATCCTCTTGGTAACCTATCATTCGTTTTATCTTCCACACCAGAGCAAGAAATATCTTACATTATAAATACAACTCAGCTACCTGATCTGAAAAGCCATCATCATATACTGATCATATCACACAGTTTTTCTTTCAGTTCAAGTGCATGGGCAAGATGCTTTCTCAGCATCTGCATGGTGTGCTTTCAAATGCTCAGCTTAATCTGATCTTCCTGATTTCAAAGATAAAGTCCTTCTTCTAATGCCACTCGCTGAAGAATTACCTGCACAGGACAATGACATTACTACCTGCACTGGGTCCTTGGACAGTGTGCCTCTCCACCTCCTCATATAACACAGAGGTCCACACAAGGAAAGGAGTGTGGGCAATAAGCTAAGGGAAGGATCAAGAGGGAAGTGGAAAAGAAAGAGGTGGGGGTTGGGGGAAGGCAGGAGGAAGTAAAGCAAGTGAGAGAATGAAAGGAAGTAAAGACAAAAGAGATGGAAAATTCCTGATTTTGGAATGCTCAACACCACAGAAATCCCTATTTTTAGTTGATGCGTTCCAGAAAATGGATTTTAAAATCATGAGTGAGTTAAATAATAATCCGTGATTTTTCTCTTTGCAGAGAGCTAAAAATATGAAGCATGCAGGCAGAAGAGAACGCCCTAGATGCAGGGCCCAGGGGCGAGAGGTAGAGGGTAGAGACCACATGCCCTCCCCCTAGTCCTGCTTGTGTGCCCCTTTGAACGGACTGGTCCACCCCACTGCCCAAAGCGTCCAGGCAGGTTGCCAAATGGTGCCTGCTTGTTAACTCTCTCTGACCCCCTCCCCACAGAATGCCCAAACCAGTACCCGTCCGAACCCTGCACCACTAATAGTTGGCAGAGAGCAAGGGTGTTGAAGATCTAGACGGGACCAAAGGAAAACAGAACTAGTGAGAGGGGGCCCTCCTCGAGCAGCAGCCCCAGGAAGGCCCAGTGGGAGGACTGGAGCCTCACGCCCCTCCCAGAAGTGTAAGAGGCTCATGAGACAGAGGACGACAGTGTGAAGAATGGCCAAGACAGAGGGGAACTTTCTATGCCCTCAGCCCCAGCAGTCACGGCAGAGGCACTATCCTCCAGCAAGGACTGAGGCTGCACAGCCACTCTGAAGCTCAGAGTCCACAGATGGCTCGTGAAGTATGACAGAGATAATCTGGAAAATGCAAAGAACTTCTCTTAAATATGAGAAGATGGTAGAACAGCCAAGTACTGCTTGTTCAGGCTGCCAGTACCAAAGATCCATGCCATCCACCTCCCACCTGTGTTGCCTCAAGGCAGCTAAGGTTTCCACAGGGCTCAGGCCTCTCTCAGTATTTTTTTTTTTTTAATGTTGATTTAGTTTTGAAAGAGAGAGAGACAGGGAGAGAGGGAGGGAGGAGCAGAGAGACAGGCACACATGATCCAAAGCAGGTTCTGGGTTGGCAGCAGCAAGCCCGATGTGGGGCTCGAACTCACAAACCATGAGATCGGGACCTGAGCTGAAGTTGGTCACTCAACTGACTGAGTCACCCGGGCTCAGTATCATGTATCTTGTAATTTCATGATACAATTGGCAAAGTCAAGTTTTCTAATTTGGGACACGATATCTCTTTCCTGGGAAAATGGTTTCCCAGTTCCAAAATAAGGGACTTACAAAGCAGTTTTGTAACAAAGACCCTGATGAGCTAAATTACGGGAAAGAAGGTAAGCAAGGAAAGCTGGGTGGGAATGAGGGAGTAGAAAAGAAAAAGGGGAAAGTATACGAATGAGAAGACAAGTGAGACGTGGTATACCGCTGTGTTTTGTTCAGATTCAGTTCTCTAAGCACATCAGAGCTGAATGTCAACCCTGGAAATGAAGCAACTCAGTGCAATACTATTCTTATTTGATGCTTTTGTCAGCCAACATGAGCGACTGAGTAACCTCCTCCATCCTCAGCGGATGTTGACAGGCCCCTTGGGAAAAATCTTGCCTTTTTCTAATTTCAAATCAACATATTTAAGTGGCATTTACTCCCATTTTAAAGGCATGCCTCCAATAAATTCCTAATAATCTGGCAGACCTTTATGAATAAAGACCAAATCAACTATGTGTCAAAAATTACTCTAGTAACTGAAGCAAATCTCTCTCTTGGCTGTGCAACAATGGCTCTGATCTGAGCACTGAGTGCCTATTACAAGCTATTCCTCCCAATTTCCAAATTCTGTTTTGTGAGCCCCTGTAGAATGGAGACATCCTGCTTGGTGATATTAAGGAGTATTCAGTTTGGGTGTAATTTAAGATCTTAAGATTGAAACAGCCAAAAGATCTGCATGATGCATAATAAGCATATTCTTATGATCCTGCCTCAGTTAGGACAAGTTAGGTAATATGAAATCGCAAAAGCTGAAAATAACAAAGGTTTATTTCTCCTTCACATTCTATGTCTATTATGAATCGACAAGGCAGTTCTCATTACGGTCATTCAGGAGCCCAGGCTGATGGAGCAGCCACCATCTTGAATATTGCTAATCCTCATGTGGAGGACAGGAGAATATGGTAAAGTACAAACTAAGAAGTCAGACTCGCCTTTCTTAGGCAAAATCAAGTCCTACGGCTACCCAAAGTTAAAGTGGTCAGGGAACTCCATGTGTGTAGAGAAAGACAGAGAGAGGTGGAATATTTGCAGACAGCTTTCATGACTACCACAACACATGGTACTATTTTGAACACACCTAAGTATGAAACTTCCAAAACACTAACTATAAACTGAGATGGAATTTTTTACCCTGTTCCTTAAGATTATGAAAAAAAATCATGACTACGAGTCAGAGGGTGGAAGAGAAATCTGATAAGTCTGCCTCAAGTACCATTTACTTTCAAATGAACAAGGAAAAATGAATATTATTTCTCCTTTTAGTTAAAAATGTCCTTCATGACAGCTGAGGCATATTAAAAAAAAAAAGTTCACGTATAGTACAACTTTGTTAATTACCACCATACAACACTGAACAGAGAAGACAGGTATCTAACTGTTGGTCCCCGAGGAGTAACACAGAGAAAGCTTTACATCTGAACACCACTTCACAGTTTAAAAAATATTTTGGCGTATGTCACTCTGGGCAGGCACCTAAAAGACACTCCTCAATATTTCAGAGGTGGGCACCTCTAAAATAGGGATTTGCAAATCCCTAAAAATATTTTTTTTTTAATTTTAAAAAAGAAGGGCTTGGAAATTACCAAGTCAAAATAATACCAGTTCAGGTCTCATAAGAGCTACGTTAGAGGCCAGTCCCACCATCTGCGAGTCATGAGAGCTTTGGAGAGTATTTTAAATAGGAGTCTCATTTTACTCATATGCAAAGTAGAGGTAGTAATAATAACATCTTGGACTAAGCTACCTCACAGTGTGATTATGAGGATCAAATAGAGAAATGCGCCTTCACTTTTCAGATTGTAAAAGAGGACTCAAAATTAAGGGGCATAATTTTTATTCTAGAAGACCTTGGTCATGGGAAGCTGTACTTAATATGCACATAAAACCATGCTGGGAAAGCAAGACTCCATTCTTTCCTTAAATAAAATCAAGGTAACATTTTGGGATCACCTAAGTTACTATGAAGGCTTGCTGCAATTCTGAAAGAACATAGCCCACTTGTGTTTTACCAATGCTATCTCTAGTCTCCTCAGTGATGCAAGCAAAATCGTTCCTTTTTGATGCTAACTTTATATAAATATCACACTTCCCTTGCAAACTTCACCTATACTTGAAAATTTTGTTTTATTTCTTTTCTCCAGTGAAGCCCTCAGGTATTTCAAAGGAAGGAGAGGATAAAAACCATGTCTATACAGGCCATATTTACCTGGTTATTATTTGCCACAAACTCAGAACTTCATATAGAATGGTGATAAATAAATATTTATCTCTGTCCACAGGTCCTGACACAGAGCTCCTAAATCCCGTGGAATCTCCTGAATAATAGGACTGTCTTTTGTTCTCAGACAAACTTGAATCCCCCACATAGCTTCAGGATGGGAACTGGCTGCCAAGACCAAGGCACGATCAGAGGATTGGAACTTTCAGCGATACCCCTGAGCTCCAATGTAGGGGAAGGGACACAGGCTGGAGAGTTTCAATCACTAGCAGCCAATGGTTGAATCAAGCATGCCTCTGTAATGAAACTTTCATGAACACTTTCATAAAAGCCCCTAAACAATAGCATTCAGGCAACTCTGGGTTGGTGAACACTTCCAAGGGCCTGGAGGGTGGCATGCCTAGAGGGGGTATGGAAGCTCTGGGCCCCTCCCTCCACACCTGTCCCATGTACCTACTACAGTTGACTGTTCTTGAGTTGTGTCCTTTACAACAAACCCGTAATAGTAAAATGCTTTCCTGAGTTCTGTGAGTTCCAGTTCAACAAATTATTAAACCTGAGGAGGGAGGGCATTGTGCCAACCACCAAATTTACAGCTCATCAGTCAGAAGCACAGGTGGCAACCTGGGACTTATGACTGGTGTCTGAAGTGGGGGCAGTATCATGGGACCGACCCCTTATCCTGCAGGGCCTACACACACTTCAGGCAGTTAGTGTCAGAAAAGGATTTCGTTGTGGAACACCCAGTTGGTGTCTGGAGAGCTGGAGAACTGGTTGCTATGGAAAAAAAACTCCACCCATTTGGTGTCCTACGTGTTGTGAGTTAAAATAGTTAAAACATGAAACGCAAAAACCAGGGACAATATCCTGAGTACTTTAAATCATGTATATGTAGATTTCACAAATTCAAAGAACTGCAAAACTTTTAGTGAGGTGACTGGTATCAACTACAAGTCTCAATTTTTAAAATCTCAAAACTTCAAAATTCTGGAATTCACATGCTATGGCCTTTCATTTTGCTGATGAGATTTAAATTAGAGACACGGCTGAGTCACAAAACAAGGACAAGGCCACACTGAGGCTTTGGGAATGGACCTTCTAATGCGGTGATCTGGCTCCTTTCAATAAAAAAAGCTCCTTGACCATTTTACAAACTTACAATAACTGAAACGTACTACGGGCATTAAAACTGACAGATCACATACACAGAAAAGATAGCTTAAGCAGATGTCAATAAAGAAAAGAAATATAATAACGCACACCACAGGAGTAGAATATATAATGTCTGACAATTAAAAAATGGATTAGCAAAACAAAAACAGTATTATGTATGCATAAAATAACTAAATCAGGGTCTCACCTCACATCATATGTTAAAATAAATTCCAGATGTGAATGAAAAAGTTGGCTATAAGTAATAAAATCATAAAATAAAGGAAAACAAACTAAATCACTGATTTGTGGGAAAGGAATACAGAAAACAATATATGGATATGTACATACTTAAAACGTTCACATAAGTATTTTGTTCACAAATAAACAAAAGAAGGAAATATGCTTTAAACAAAAGACAAAGGGTTAATATATTTAACAAATGGCGAGTTTGTACCAAAAAAAATTTAAGTGGTCAATAAAAGCAGTATCGCAGGACATGAACAATTTACAGACGGAATACAAATGATCAATAACACGTGAAAAATGTCCAATCTCTCCGGCAATCAGAGAAGAGCTAAGGTAACAAGTGAGCAATCATTCACTCTGAGCACCTGTGAAAAGAAGATCTACATCTGTGCAAGGAAGTATTCTCATAAATGGGGGAAGTGAGAATTGATAGCAAGTCTTACACAATATGTATCAAGAGTCTTAGAAATATTCAGACTTTTCAAAAAAAGGATGTACAAATGATAAACAGCATGAGCTTCAGGGACAGACTGGCCTCAATCCTAATGTAACCTCCTGTGCAGTGTGTGAGCTTGGGAAAATTACTTAATGTTTTCTAGCCTCGCTTCACTAGTGTCTAAAATAAGGATCAATTAATCTTTACTGTATAGGATTGACATGGGAATTGAAATGTGTACTGCAAGTCAAGCACTTATTATGGTGACTGTCACACAGTAAGTGCTCAATAATCTTAGCAAGTATAACTGTCATGACCATTCCCACTACCACCAAATCCACGCTGGAAAATGACCAAGTACTAACATAAGTTTGTAAGGATACAAGACAAATTACATGCACACCTAACTCCGAGGAAAAAGCTGTAAGTAACTTCACCAAATGTAAGAGTAGTTACTATAAAATTGTGGATGCATTTATTTTTTCTGTAATACATTTTTTCTAGGTTTTCTACAGAGAATATGTTACTTCTTAGAGTTGCAATTTAATGTTATTAAAAGTTATCTACTATTGTGAGAAAAAGAAAGGAACAGCTTCCTCCTTGAGGTTATTATCTTGTGACAAAAAATACAAATTTTAAACAGAACCTAAGTTGTTTCCACCAAGTATCTCCTCAATGTGTAAGGCCTTCTCTGCACCATTTATTTCTATGTTCTTACCCTCACTGAGGAATCCAAGGAAAATACTTAAAGTAACAGGTGTAAAAAGAACAACGAAAGATAAATACATAAGCCTGTGAAAAGATGGTGCTGTCACCTGTACCCAGTTGCACTTACAGCTAAAATGCAGGGAGGCGAACAAGGATGTCAGAACTGCTACTCGGGGTTCAGAGTACAGAGAAATCATGGTCAGAAATCTCGGGTTTGTACAGAAGCAACGGTACGAAAGTTCAATCCCTCCACCCTCCCTCCTTTTTGGTGAAAAACCCCGGAAACAAAACGGCTGCACCAACAGAGGTGAGGTTTCTGAAGGAGGGAGCGTTTTCACAAGACATGAAATCGCAAGCTGTTAAAAGTCTCCTCTGGATCCCCTCTGCTCCCTTCCTGACTCTGCTAACAGAATCAAGTGAGTGACAGGGGCACAGGATCATTTTATAAAGGTAGCACACAAGCAAACTTCTTTAGAACTGGCGGGGGGGTGGGGGGTTGGGGGGCGTGGAATTATCCAAGCTCTCCTGCCATCTGTCTGCGGAGTGAAAAAACAACAACAACAACAACAACAACAGCTGGTGCAAGAAGTAGCAAGATGTTGGTCCTGGAAGTGACAAGATGGGAAATGACAGGAAACAGCTTTTCACTCCTCCAACAGCAAAAGCAGCATGCAGCCTATGTTCCAGTGTTTGAAAACCTCCAGATGCTGCTCTCGCCTCACATTTCCATATCTTTGTTCAGACAACATCTGAAAGCCTGCCTTTCTTTTTTCAAGCACTCTCTTTCTTTGGGGGAACATACAAAGCTATCAAATGCAGGCTTCTCCCCACCTCCTTTCTCTTGGAGGCCATGTGGAATGAATTTTAAGTGTAGCCGTCAAGAAAAAAGTGTGCGAATAGCAACACGTGAGCTCCTGTGAAACTTTTTCCGGTTGGTTTTTTTTTTTCTTTTTCCAAGAAAAATGTACCCTCTGCTCTGCTTTCTGTCATTTGGTAGTTAAACTAACCTCAGATATGGAGTAGAACTTCTAAGAAGCTCATGAACAAGATCCTGTGATGAGCGGTGTTCTGGGGAAGGGGGGCCCTTTGCATTAACTGACGGCTGGCTACTTGCAAATGGTGTGCCCTGCTCCTCCACCCACTGCACTAACACTGCCACATGAGTGTCTTTCTCTCCACCTTCAACAGCGGGTTTATGGAGTCAGAAATAGGGTGATGTTAAAAGAAAGATATGCACGGTGCAGTGTCGGAATTTCAAAGGACTGGCATACAATGTTAATCAAATATTCTCACTCAGAGTTGCCCTATATGCTAAACACATAGAACAATTTCCTAAGAACTCTGGAATACGCACATGAAATATATCACTATTACACTGAGTAAAACGTTAAACATTATTTGATGGCACGGATCGCACCGGGGCATCTGTTTTAGGCTCCGTCATGTCTTTCTTGTTCTATGTGATCTTGCACAGCTGGAATAGCACCTCGACTTCCCCTCCCTCTCCTCCCTCACCAGGACAGCTCAGCCTGTATGACCCAGGCTGGGTTCCATCTCCAGTATGCCTCCCAGAGTTGCCTCCTTGAGAGGGTAAGTCTTTGCCCCTGAACTCCAACAATATATGTGTGTTCTAACAGCCCTCCAGGTGGTAATTTCTCTGTTGAGAGGCAGATCTAGGACAACATAAAGTGAGCTCCTCAAGGTAAGAGGTCATGCCCGCCTGATCTTCACACACCAGTCCTAGCATAATGCTTGACAACTTTTTTTAACCTTTGTTTAAAAAAACAGAAGTTTTTTTTTTTTTTTTTAACAAAATCTGTTTATCACAACTATGTGCCAGACATCAGAGATTCAAAGTTTGAATGGGGCACAAGTCCTTTCCCACAGGGGCTTGGAGCACAGTGTGAACTTTGATATAAAAGTAATAATTATAACAATATGTTCAGCATCATAAACAAGGTACTAGGGAATTACAGACCAGGCCACCCATGGACCATACTCGATAAATGTTTTGTAAATAAAACAATCTTTACAACAGGTTCAACAGCTGAATGTGCTGACTAGAGAATTCCATTTAGCTGCATAATCTTAGGGAAGCTACTCCATTTCTCTATGCCTTGGTCTCCTCATCTGTAAAATAGGATAATATCATAAGGTCTGTATGAGAATAAACTGAAACGATATGCTAAGTATTTACAGTAATATCTAGCATGTAACACCTACTCGACAGAAGTGAGATATTATTTGCAAATGGCTCTTTTGATTTCTATGACAAAAGAGTAAGACGTTACTTTATTAATCTATCGGTGGATAGCACATTTTCAGGTTAAAAGTCTCTCACATCCCACATCTAACTCCGCAGCAAATCCTGCCAAACAGGACCCCCTCACTTCTTACCACTTCTATCACTATCCCACCTAAGCTCCCATCATTTCTCACCTGGATGCCTAGTGTAGTCACTGCCTAACCCATCTCTCTGCTACCACCTTGGTCCCCAGGTACAACAGAGGAGGCAAGGTGATCACTTTTAAATGTAAATAAAGCATCCTACGGATTCCCAGCCAAAGTCTTTATGGTAGCCTACAATGCTCCACATGGTCTGGCCCTTCATTTCTTTCCTTTCTAACTTCGATGACTTACCCCCTCATTCACTGACCTCTAGCCATGCTGGTCTCCCCTTTAAAGGCTATTTCTGCCTCAGAGCCTCTGCACTGGGCTGTTCCCTCTGCCCACAATTCCCTACTCTTGGATATTCTCAGACCTCATCCCTTCTGCCCTTCCAGATCTTTAATGCAAAATCAACATTCAAATGTTACTTGATTGGTGAAGTCTTTTCTGAACACCTTATTTTAAATAGCAGCATCTGCATCTGCCCTCCCCCCCACCCCCCCACACACACACCTCAGTGCTCACTATTCCCTTTATCTGCTTAATTTTTCTCCACTGGTCACGACTGTACCTTGCATGATCTGTATTTTGTTTAGTTCTCCATTGTCTCCCTTCCCCTACAAGAATCTAAACTGCAAGGCCAGAAATTCTGGGCTGCTATGTTCACTGTTATATCCCCAGCATCTAGAATGGAGTATGGATCACAATATATAGACAATAAATCCTTGAATAATGAATGAGTGAATGAACAGAAATACGAAATTACAAATGAAAATGGAGGTACAAGAGAATTCACTTTACATTTATATGTAACACTATGTGTACAGTTGTTCACTATATTTATTATTTATACATTGCCACCACACACAATCCCTTTTTTGAGCCTCATAAATGTTGTGTTTAGTGGGCAGGGAATAATCGTCACCATTTTATAAAGAATAAAACAGGATGAGAGAAGTGAATGGTTTATATGGTCAAAACAGCCAGTAAATACCAGGAAAAAAAATGAAAAAAATGGACAGGACCAGGTCCACTCTTCCCAGCACGCTAGTCTGCTTCCCAAGTACGTAAAGACCCTCATGTCACTAAGCTTAATAATTAACTGCCTCATAGAACATGATGGCCATTGCCTCCCTCTTAAAACATAAGCAGATAAACCTAAGAATTACATTTAGGTACACAAAGGGGCAAGAAGTGTGGAGGGTTGCTCTACATTCTGTTACTTTTTATATCCTAATACCACTCTGTTGCTTCGTAACAGCACTCTTTTCAAATACAAAAGGCAGCAAAGTACATCAATTATGAAACAGGCATCTGAATCATAAGATGTGCTACTAGGAAATACCAGTGGGGTGGGGGCCAAGCACATCAACAACACTTATTCACGCCCAAGTTACATTAAAGTATAATAACTGTAAACTATAGTTTTAATGCATTATTTAAATAAAGTCTCAAATTCCTTTTTTTTTAAATGGCTCCCCGATTGCCTAACAAAATGTATATAAATTTTATCCTGGGCTTGGCATGTTGTGACCCCAACCAGTACTGACAGATACACTTGCAACCATCCCCTTCTGCCGTATACATCAGCCAAACTGGCCCTCCATGTTCAAACTCCATATTGTACAATACTAAGGTCTTTACACAAACTGTCAACTTTTGGAATACCCTCATTTAACCTTTCAAAATTCTACTGGCCCAACTTTAAAACAATACATTCATCCTCTTCTCAATAACTCCCCATTCATCCAACTCAGATATGTCCCTCTAGGTTTTCATATCATCTTGCCTTGTATTACCCTTCTTAGCACCCAGGACCCTCCTTATCCCCCCCCCCCCCACACACACACACATACACACAGCACCCAGGACTCTCCTTATCAGACACACACACACACACACACACACACACACACTCTCTCTCTCTCTCTCTCTCTCTCTCCCTTTACTTCTACCTCTCCTTCTCTCTCTCTCTCTCTTGCTCTCACTCTCACTCTCTTTCTCTCTCTCTCCAAAGTTCCTTTAAGGATTAGGAATGAATCTTGACTAGCTCAGCGCTTTGATGAAATCTTTTCACTTGAAATTATTTACACGAATTATAAATAATGTTGCATTAAGTTGTACTCACTTACCCCAGGGTATGGAAGAAAAGCAGCCAGTCCAGTGGCACTGAGTGTGAAACCAGAGAGGCTCTGTCCCCTCCACAAACCTAGCTTTGAGCTCCTACAAGTCAACATCCCTGAAATGCACGCTTGACAAAGAGTCTTATTTGGCAATTGTTTCTCTCCTGCCTTTCCCACCAGATCCCAAGTTCCCTTGAAGGTACTATTTAATGATCAATCCCTCCATATTACTTCCTCCCTAAATGCCCTCTGACTTACTGAAGTGGAAATAAACATAAATAAGGGTTAGGAAAGAGGAATATATAACTAATGCATTTGTTGTACCTTTCTCAGATTGTCAGTCTGAGGTAATGACCGTAACAAAGAGCGCCTGTACTGCTGTTGACGGGAAATGTTAGCTAACTACGCCCTTTCACGCCAAGTGAAACTGAGGTTGACTCCCCAACATTCATGCCGCCCTTCCCCCACCATGCAGGGACCATGCCACTTGCTTAAGGGACAGACTCCAGCCCCAGGACTGGTGAAGTCCTCCCATCCCCCTTGCCAGCAACTGCTCAGGGGCACAGGCCTACACCAATCAGGATGTGCCAATCCAAGGTGAGGGTTTTTATACCTCTGCCCTAAACTGGTCCAGAGAGACAGATGGGAAGACTTTTCCTCTCTGGGAGAGAAGTCTGCTTACTCTCAGTGTCTCCATCTTCCCACTTGTGCTCCCGCCCGTGTGCAATCAGCCGTGAGCCAAGCATGTGACCCTGACTGCTACTGGTAGCCATTCATGAGCAGCTTATGGATGCCATGGATGTGGTGAATGTAAACAGATGAGACAGAAAGAAACCCGGTACCTGTGGAGAGACACTCCATTAAGTCCCTCTATCAACCAACCCTGAGGCCCTCCCCACCTGTGGACCTCCCCATTATGTGAGCCAGTCAATTTTCTTCCTGGTTAAGCAAGTTTTAAGCAGGTTTTCTGATACTGTTGAAAGCATCCTGAATTCAATATAGTATCTAAGAGAAAAATCCGTTTGATACCCAATTTCAACACCATGCTTTAATTCAGAGCCATGTAACAAATCTCTATTTTCATGTGAAACTGACCTTATCGGTAGAAAACAAAAAGCCATATGACTTTAGTTAGTTGGGTAAACAAAACAAGATACCAAACATTCATAGAAAATAGTACTATGTGAATAACCTCAGTGAAAAGACGCAGTCAGAAACAGAAAACAAACAAAACAGAAGTTGGCCAGGGGTCACACTAATGTTGGCATCCCCAAAGCACGTAGGATAAACAGACTGGCTGCAAAATTATTCCTGAAAGGGTGTCTGTGCTGGACACTGGACTGCCTATGGTTTAAACAGTATTTACATCATCTTCACCTAATGCTACAAGCAAAAACGTGGACTGGTGCTCACCTGTGAATAAGAGATGAGACCCCTAAAGAAGCATGTGCGCTAGATCCTGAGAACAGACTAGAAAAATGCACGTAGACTCTGAAGACCCTGCTTCAACCCCATTACGCTACCTGCTCCAAATCATCCAGAAGGCAAGGGAGTAAGCGGTGGATCCTGAGTGAGAGACAATGTGCCAATTTCCAGGCTCAGACATCAGCTCCCTGATTAAATTTCAGGAAGCACCTTTCTAGCAGGCCTCAATTTCCTCTTTGTAAAATGAAAAAGTTGTTTGTGTTCCTTTCTGAGGTCCCCCTCTGCTCCAAAATGCCAGGTCACATAACCAATCAAAGACTTAATTTTCCACTATGCACAATGAGGACTTCAATCTTAATACCTAGACTACTTTGTGCTTATTCATAAATATTTATTAGGTGCCTACTATGTGCCAGGCAGTGTGCCAGGGCCCTGCAGAAATGAAAAGTATACTATGATTCTTACCCCCAGAGAATTACATACCTATGGAAAGGCTGTTACGGGTACAAAAATCTTAGTGAACTTAAGTAAATTAAGTAAATTTAATCTTAGTGAACTTAAGTAAATTAAATCCAAACACTTTACAAAGTATATAAGCATTAGGTCCCAGTTTTCGATGATGAAAATAATAATTAGAATGATGATCTCCAAGTACCACATGAATTTTAGAACTATAAAGAACTTACGCTTAAATCCGAGTAAGATGTTCTAAGTGGGTAATGATGAGCAGTTTCCAAAAACCAATTTTAAAAG
The DNA here is from genome assembly GCF_027475565.1 of Acinonyx jubatus. Classification (NCBI taxonomy): domain Eukaryota; kingdom Metazoa; phylum Chordata; class Mammalia; order Carnivora; family Felidae; genus Acinonyx; species Acinonyx jubatus. Next base: position 23,377,129 of record NC_069398.1, read on the forward strand.
ATCATGCATCTAAGTCTCCAAAACCTCACACACGCTTTTCATCCTAGTCTGTCCTTGCTCTTCCCACCAGTGAAACACAAGACCATCAGAAACCCTTCCTGGCCTGCCTTGCTAATCAATTTGATACTCCTTAACCTTGAAACTTTCTCGAGTTCCTCCTAAATTACTTTTTCTCTTTTACTGAACAGGAAACAGGCCATTTATAAGTTCTGAGTCTCTGTGGCTATGGTGTATTCAACGCAGAGTGAGCAAAAAATACATACGGAACCAAACTTTAAAATTCATAATATGGTAAAATATGCAAACTTCATGGCTTACTCCTTGAAAGTTGTTCTGTCAATTTCCTCCAACTTTCATGTAACTACCAAGTTTTTCCACACATCCTCTAACGACTTTTTCTTGATTAGAGAAAGAAAAAAAAAACTTTAACATGACAAATTAAATGTCTTTAAATCATAGTCAGAAGATCCTACTTTGAGTACAGTTTTACTCTCTTACTCCCTTTTTAAATTTTTTTCAACATTTATTTATTTTTGAGAGAGACAGAAAGAGACAGAGCATGAGCAGGGGAGGGGCAGAGAGAGAGGGAGACACAGAATCTGAAGCAGGCTCCAGGTTCCGAGCTGTTAGCACAGAGCCTGACGCGGGGCTCGAACCCATGAACCACGAGATCAGGACCTGAGCCGAAGTTGGATTCTTAACCAAGAGAGCCACCCAGGCACCCCCATTACTCTTGTACTCTCTTAAAGTAGCTTTTAAATCCATTGATTCACAGCTTTTTGGATCTTCCGAACTTAAAGATAAAGAGGGATTTAGAAATGAGCCAAAATGGTACAATGTGAACATTAACAAGACCTGTGACCCTGGGCAAACGTCACCTTCAATTTTTCTAACCCCTCTTACCCAACACACACAAAGTAGTCACCTGCTCATTCTATATTTTTATTAAGGAATTCAAACATATCATTAGTTTTACTGCCAGCCAAGTGTATACTACTGGCTAGGGTCAGCTAAAAATCCTAAGCTTCATCTCTCTCAATTTTTCCATTAGGTTTTTGAACACAAGTTCACCTTTAGCCCTAGTAAATCTTACTTTGGTCACTGTCCAGATAGTCAAAATCTAGTTGTGTACTGTTTCTCCCATGCTCCATTATTTGTGACCCTTCCTATTTGTGCATAATTTGAAACCATATCTTCATCCCAGACAGGCACAAAACTTGAGTAAGACAGAGTCCAGGATAGAAATTTCTGCAATGATCCTAGAAAGTTCAAACCAGAATGAAATCTATTTTCTTAGCCAGTGACCTTGGAAATAGTTATAAAATTAATTATGACTCTTGATGATCATAATACCACCTAACCTATATTTTCCTTCTTGTTCACAAAATGATTATGAGAGACAAGGCCAAAAATCTTGAAGTCTAATAAATTGGGTCTATGACATGCCTCTGAGTTCCTGTCCCAGAATTGTGCTGAAAAAAGAAATTAGTGAATTCACGTTGGCTCTCTATAAGCACTGTAACTCTTTTCTCATTGCTTATTGTATCACTTGTTCTGAAATACCATCCAGGACCCATGTGCAAGGTTACAGAATTTACTTATATTGTTTTTCTTAAGCCAAACACATTGCCTCAAAGATACTACAAATGTAATGTACGATTTGCACTAGAGGACTTGGGTCCATTCTCTGGCGGTAGGCAGGTGTCCTTCCAGCCTACTCTTCCACTTTAAACCTCTATCTCATCTGTCATATTTCACAGCCCAGCCTAGTCAGAAACTCATTTTCCTTCACAGATAGGTCAAATGCAAAATTGACAGTAATGATTCCTGCATTCCGTGTCACCCAGCGATACATTATCCACCACTGGTAGGAATCACCACTCTCAGACAAAATCTACAAGAGCCCTGCTTTATTTTTTTTATTTATTTTTGTAAGTTTTTGAGATTTGTCAGGACTAGCTTTTTCCAGCCAGCAGTGAACAAGCTTGCCAGTATCTAAAAACACAAGCTTAAATCAATCCGGCTTTCTGTTGTCAGCCAGACCATCCTAACACAAATACAGAAGTCTGGTCAAATGCCAAGCTTCTGTCTGGTCCTCAGGAATTGGTGCTCTAGCCAATGGACATACAGTCAGTCATTACCAAAATTTTTTGTTGTCGTTTCAAAGGAGTTGGGCAAATGAACAACCCCCTGTAATAAGATAACTAGAGACACTGGCCAAGAACTGGTGCCACCTGCTAATCTGGGGAGGGAGACAAAGGTTGGAGATGGGGCAGATGGGCCTTGCTTAGTCATCTGTGTCTATTATTTTGCTCCTGTTTGTGTTCAGTAATTTAAGTGAATAATATAAAGACACGTCTCTCTGTTCAAATGAAAAGATGAAGGGAGAACACAAAATCAAATTAGCTCTCTCTTGTGTCTTCATTCCAAACAATCCCCACACCATCCCTCTGGCTGAAGAAGGCAAACATTCCACTCTGAGATGAGAGACCATTAAGGTATTTTCTGATGCTCCCTAAGATTAGATGTCCCACTCTACTCCTTCAGTTTTGTTACTAAATTTGTACAACTGTACACAACTGATATTTTATCTCGAATGCATTGACTTGGCTCTTTACAAGAATATATAAATATTACAATAGAGGACAGGTAAAAGATACATGATTACAGCACAATCTGGGCCTAGTGACACAGAACACAAAGCTCCTTCTGATCCCCCCCTCCCCCATTGTCTACCTCTCCTAACTCCTCGATTCTACCCTTTCCAAGTTACACTCCACCACTGTATTTCACTTGCAGTTCCCTGATTGCACCAGACTGAATCACACTTCTTTGTACAGACAGTTCTGCTATCAAGCTTATTTTGAAAACCTGAATTCACTCCAGTGCAATTGACTATAGACACAATTTCAGCATAACGTGAATTTGGAATTTGCTTGTGCATAACTTTGCATGCAAGAAATACTAGGTGAATTCAGAAAACTGCACCCAGTTGAACTGAGCTGTGCAGGAGTGCACACAACACACATACACAGACCTCAAACCTTCACCAGCTACCTCATAAGCATCATAAGCTGCCCCCATCCACATCAGGTGTTCCAACTTTCCACCCCTTTCACGTAAGCCTTCTTCCACTACTTCATAGTAATTCACAAGCTGCAAATCTTCCAACACTCACTTACACAAGGTCCTTTTCAATACATAGTGCCATGTTTACTTTTTTTTTGGTAACCATGTAACATGTGAAAAACTGTAATACTATTTTTATTAGGTTCTTTTTTCTTCCGTCACTGGTGAAGTTTTTAAGTGGCAGCATACAAGTGAGACCTACAAGAAACAGGTCTTACTTACTCCAGGAAAGGAACTGAGTGTTTACCACTGGGCTTTGCATATGGTAGGCTCTCAATAAACATTTGAAAAGAATGGAGGAAGGTTTGTTTAAATACTCTTTTCCAGCCAACACTCTGTATTCTTTAGAGGGAAATATTGCAAAAAAATAAGACACAGTCACCCAGTACCTCAGAATTTAATATATTAATATTTTTTCATCTGGTCTTTACTACCAAGGAATTTAACGAGTAGGAAAAGAAATCACCTTCGAGAGCAGGAACAGTAGCATGACCAAATGAAGCATTCTTCCTAAAGTCCTACAAGTAACTGTGGCAGAATTGGACCTATAATCCACATCTTCTGATTCCGACATCATCCATTTTATTTCCACACACCTACCTACCAGGGTGAGAACATAATGATGGAAAAATGACAGGGCCCTGAAATTTTCTCTGTTTGGGGTTCAGAAATAAATTCTTTTTGACAAAGTTTCAGAGTCCCCTCCCCTTTCCTTCAAGTGCTAATGATATAATCAAATTCATCAAAGACTATAATTCGGCACACCTTTTTCCTGATATGTGCCACTGTAAACTCATGTCACAGAGAAAACGCCTATGGGCAGGCAGTAGACATGTCCGACCAAGTTCAGGACTCTCACATATCCCAGAGGCATGGCAGTGAAGGGGCCTTCTGCCTGAAATGTGACCCTGCCCTCCACCCCTGGTATCTTGCAAGGCTTACCCCCTTGGCTTCAGCAACTGTGTGTTTAAAAGTCATCTCTGGGAGGTCTACGCGAACCACCATTCCTCAACCACTACGCAAAGCACTATTCCTCAACTACGGTAAAGAGGTTTTCCTCTTTACATACTTCCTATTGCTAAAATTCTTTAAGATTTATGTGCTTACTTTTCCCCTCTATTCTCCATTAGATTTTAAGCTTCATGAGAGGAGATATTTTTGTCTATTTGGTTTGGACACTGTCATCCCTATACTTAAAACAGCACCTGACAGAGGAAAGGAAATACTTGTTGAACAAATACATGAACACATGCACAAGCATGATTCTCCAAGCCATCCTAAGAATGAAATTAACAATTTCAAGTGCATAAAACCAGGGACCTTTAAGAAACTTGCTCAAATACATGAAAACTAAGGCAAATTTCTGGATTAAGGTTAAAGGACAGCTTTCCCACGCAGATGGGTCAATTTAGAAAGCTAGACACTGGCTTCCCCCCTAGGGAGCTCTTAGAATTAAAAGAAGTGTGTGTGTGTGTGTGTGTGTGTGTGTGTGTGTGTGTGTGTTTAATGTGAATGTGCTAATATTTATAGTTTGAGGCAGATTTACTCTATATATACTTCATCATCATTTCTAAAAAAAAAAGAATATCCAAACCACTCCTCTACAATAAGAGCACCTGCAATAAAGTCCTCTGAGAATAAGAGGTGGCAAGAAGGGGCTCAACAGCACCCAAGGGTACATTCAAGAAGAATTCACAATTGAGAAGGCAGTGTTCACAAACTAAATACCAAAGTGTTTCATGGCAAAACCTCCAGAAATGGCAGAATAATAAATTGTTTCTGCCCTCCATTCCACTTAAAATCCAACCGAGTATATAGGTCAGCACCTCTTTTCCACTGTGCTTAACAAGATGAATTTATAATGACCATCGGCAGGTGTCGGTATTCAAAAAACTTAGCACCCAAATACTTGGTTCCAAGGCATACTGAGTTGGTTGATTTAATCTCATGTTAAAACCAACATTTCATACATAGATTGTGGCCATCGAATCAAAAAGTAAGTGCATCCCCAAACAGACAGTAGTCCTATGTATACTGTTAATTAGATGCAATTCTTTTATGGCATCTTGATGTTAATCATTCTTGATATTAATATCCCACTCCTCTCCAAACCTCTAATTTCTCATCTGAAAATAGGGATAATGCCATCTGTGTCTCACAAAGTTATTGTAAGGATTAAATGAACTAAGCCAATTCATTTTATACTTTCAGTTTCAGATAATAAGAAGCACCTAGATAGATCATCTCAACCCTTGCTGCACATTTAGAACCAAAAGAGGAGCTTAAAGAAATGATGCCAAGCCCACCCTGCCAATATGCAGATTTATATGGTCTGGAGTTGAACTTCAGTATTGTTTTAAGTGTTCCAGCTCTGGATTATATTATCAGGAAGCCAGATTTGCAGATTCAAGGTTTAAATTCTAATACTCAGATTTAAGAGATCTGGGTATGTTAGGTAATAGGTATTTTTTTTTCATAATCACCCCTGCATGATTCTTAAAATCAAGTACTAGGGGAAACACTGACGTAATGCACATAAACAAAGCATTTAAAGCATTTATCACAGTACCTAATACATAAGTACTCAAACCATGGCAAAATAGAAAATATGTATTATGGTACATTAGTATATGTATGAATCTAGGGTGTATTTGAAAGGAATCCATAATCACAAACTATACAACATATAGTTAAGTAAGTAAACAGGCTTTTATCTTTGTGGCATTCATACTTCTGATTGTATTTTAACAAGTACACTAGGGAAGTTTTTATTGACAATATACACTAGAAGTTTTAAAGTTTGCAGAACTTTCTATAAAGAAAACTATCTGAACAAGTCTGTTGTAATTTTAGAGAGAAAGAGAAAGGAGACAAATGGACTGGAAGAAGGAGGGAAGGACAAAGAAAATGAATCATGTAAATATTGGCACAGGGCAGTGGGGAGGGGAGTGTTTGTGGGAGATTCCTTAACAAAAAAAATACTTTAGTTAAACACTTCTGTTCTCTTGGTCTCCAGATGAGGGTAAGAACTAATATTTATTGACTCTGGCTATGTGCCAGGCCTTCCACACCCATGATCTCAGTCAATACTCTCGGCAGCCCTGCCAGGGAGCTCTCGCTACCCACAACCTGCACACACCCCATCTGCACAGAACACAATCAGGCTTTTCTCTCACAGAATCAAAGGGGCTTGACCACTAGCTCCTCTGACAGAGCAAGGGTGCAGACAGCCAAGGCTCCTGGTAGGCCTCACGCACTGTGTTTGCTTTAGATTTATGAAGGGGATTCCAGAGTCCCTACCTGCACTGCCTTCTGTGACACAAATTGCCCCAACAACCTCTACTCAACGGATGAACAGCAGTGCCCCAGCAGGGTCAACAACCATCACTGAGGGGACTTAGAGACTCCTGTGCAAGGTGTTCTAGGAATGAATTATTCATTAACATGGTCAGTAAGTCCTGATGGTGAAAGAAGAAAAAAACTGACTTGTATTGGAGAATACTTTCATTTCAAGAAAGGCAAAGTGGGCTGCCAGCTTGCATTGCAGGACCCACCTTAGAGAAAGGGAAACTTTGGGAAAGACAGGTTGAGTGACTCAGACTGCACACAGGCAGAAAATTTCAGAAGAGCAATACAGATTCTTACAATGCTCCTGGCTGGAACACATCTCTCGAGTGTCAGATATATTTTGGGGTGTCAATCAGGGTCATACAAACCGACTGACCCATCCACTGGAATTCTACGGGTTAAGAAGGAAAGGAATATTAAAAACCATCAGAAAGAACACCAGAAGCAGCAATTCTGATGGCAGCAGCACAACAGGCCCTTGGCCTTGTACCTGCGGCGGCAGCCAATGGCCTTGTCCCTGGGGGACCTTGCTCATGGGGCAGTGCTGGGCACACAAGCCAAAGGCTGATCTGTACAACAACTCCTAAGTATTAAGTATCCCAGAAAGCAAAGGGCAAACACAAGGAGATGAGAAACAGGAGGAGGAAGAACCCTACTCAAAAACGTCCTCCTTAATAGTCTCAGTAGGTATTTAATTTCTATTTTTTTCCTCTTCTTTGAATTCACAAAGGCCAAATCTTCCAGTCAAATTAGAGTGCAGTAAAGCATTAAGTCAGCATTCAACAGGTTTAATTACTGTGTAAATGAAAGAAATTATTATTCATTCATGACATTTATTTCAGATCCAATGCTAGCTGCTTTTATATAAAGTTGGGGGTGGAGGGAGTAAAACTTAGATGGGAAGAAAAGAACAAGAACGAGGATATATAATTACAGCTATATTTCTTTGCCAAGCATTACTGAGCCTAAACAAAAAGTGCTTGTTTGCTCTCTTGAGAAAAAGCATGGGATCAATCAGTGGTGGCTCTGAAGAACCCCCCCACCCCACCCTCCTACCACACACAAGGCCAGGCTTGATAGGTATACCAATATTTGAAATGCCAATAACACGGGGCTTATTAAGGCCACAAAGCCTGGTACAGCCCATTGTGGTTCAGAAGTCCTGAATTCTGGGAACAGTCAGCCTCTACAAAGTAATGGATGCCCCACTGCACCATGGGGGAAAAAAGGCCAGTCGATGCTATAAGGACTACTGGACAATGCATCTTTTCTCATCAATTTCTGCAGAGTTTAAACACCTCCCACAAGCAGAAGACAGACACCCACACCCACACCCACACACACCCCTACCTCTGAAACTAATTCACATATGGTATTTATTTTTTATTCTCATATGTCTGCCTAGTGGAAGACTGCAGGAAAGTGTGCCTGGGGAGCCAGCTCAAAACACAGAGAACTGTCTGTGTACAAGTCAACACACCACTAAATGACAGACTATCTTTTACCTGAATTGCTAAGGCTCCAATGATTAACCAGAATACAGACAGTACATACTATAATGCCACTAAAAATGTTTTAGGTTCTCCAAAGAACTCCTTGAACAAAGAAAAACACTTCATCAAAACATACCCTCTTATTGCCCCAATGTATATGCGTGCGTATGTACACACACACACACACACACACACACACAGATTTTTGGAACCAGCTGTTCTTAAATCTTCCCTAAACCTCTAACCACTAGCATTTAATCACTACAAATACTAGAGCGGTTAGGACTTGGCAGTAACAACCTCAGTTTGTCTTAAAACCTGAGACCACACAAGTTGTGGACAAGAAATTACTGTTGAGTACCTCAAACAGACTTAAGGACCAAGCACAACTCAGAGAAGTAACGATAATGAAGCTGTGAGTGCTAAAGTTGATGGTTTACACCTTTGCACTTAAACGACCAAATGAATACAGTGAGCTGATGAAAAAGACAACCTTTGCAGACACCTTAAAATTCTCAGAGGCTAAATATTTTAACCAGGCTTAAAATGTTTCTGCTTGGGGGAGATCCAACACTCTCAATTACTGGTGAGAAATATGTAACATGCTTTTTAAGATAAAGGAAATAATTTAGGAACTATCTGCATAAAAAGTATGAGTCTGAAGACAAGAGTGTTTAGGCATTATCGTTTTAATGATCACTAGAAACAGCAGTAATGTAATTTAAACAAATCAATGAAACAGTTATATGTATTAACACTTGGCTGAGACTCAGAATTAAATATTCAGTCAGTATTTTAGTCTGACACCAGATTCCTTCAATTCCCGACTTCTTAGTGTTAAACTGTAACCATGTAAAGCGAAGAAGTGTTGGTGAAAGTTCTATTAATAAAACTCTCACTTTTCCTCCAACCAAGCTCTGAAGTGTGATGCAGATCATGGCAAGAACCATCACAAGCTAAGTTTTCATGCAGCCTGAAGCAGTTGGCTCTATGATTCCTATCTGCACCCTACCTACCATTTTTGTGCTCTTTAAAACTTTGCTTTCCTCAAAGGTCAGTGTCCCAAGTTTTATTTGACTTATTACTCTGCCAGGAAAAATCTATTACCATGTTATTCTGAATCAGGCCTTAAAAAAGATAATCATCCGTCCCGCACCTTTAGAAAGTGAAAGTAAGATAATCCGGAGTGTTATATGTATTTTTAGTTTTTTTTTTTTATTTTTTTAATGTTTCTTCATTTTTGAGAGAGAGAGAGAGAGAGACAGAGAGAGAGAGAGAGAGAGAGACAGAGAGAGAGAGCAGGGGAGGGACAGCAAGAGAGGGAGACACAGAATCTGAAGCAGGCTCCAGGCTCTGAGCTGTCAGCACAGAGCCCGGCATGGGGCTTGAACCCATGAACCTTGAGATCATAACCTGAGCCAAAGTTGGACGCTTAACCAATTGACCCACCCAGGCACCCCTAAAATATATGGATTTTTAAGCCTCATCATGTTTTTGCTGCCCCAGCACCTTTCCTTTATTCTTTGGTAACCACAGCTCAAGTCCCTCTTAAAGGATTAACTCTACCTACCTCAGGGTCCCAGCAGTTTGGGGAGATCTGACTGGGACAGGAGAATCATCCCATCAAAGGGTGCGTTTGTGACAGATTCGCCAATCAGCTGCAAGAGACTGATTTTAAAATGGCCATAGGCCTTTTGTAGCAATGTGGATGGAACTGGAGAGTGTTATGCTAAGTGAAATAAGTCACAGAGAGAAAGACAGATACCATATGTTTTCACTCTTATGTGGATGCTGAGAAACTTAACAGAAGACCATGGGGGAGGGAAAGGGGGAAAAAACAGGGAGGGAGGCAAACCATCAAAGACTCTTAAAAACTGAGAATAAACTGAGGGTTGATGGGGGTGGGAAGGAGGGGAAAGTGGGTGCTGGGCATGGAGGAGGGCACCTGGTGGGATGAGCACTGGGTGTTGCATAGAAACCAGTTTGACAATAAATCTCATATTAAAAAAAAACAAAAAAATAAAAATAAAAATGGCCATAGGACTGAACTCGGACCACAGAGGAGTGGCAACAGGATTCTTGTTGGAGAAGACAAGAGTGAGGCTCCCTCGCTCCCAGGATTGCTGAGCTGGCAGAACATACTCACTCGTCTCTGCCTCTACACCACAAGAAGCCAACACAGAGAAAGCAGTGCTGAGGGATGAAGACAGATTACCAAATACAATGCGCTCCTGAAACTCAGATGATTTCAACTCCGTTTACCCCAAACTCTGTGATTCTTAAACCAACAGAATTCCGAGTTGGCGCTAAGAAGCAGAGATTGGCACCAACTTACATTCATGACAGTTACCGCCTTTTTATCTGAATCTGCAGCTCTGTTGCAAGCACACTTCTTTTCAATCAGCTCAAACCTCCTCCAGCTAATATCTCCAAAAAGCCTTCCTGAACGACTGCTCTAAATATATTCAGAGACACATGGGCTCGCTGCCCCTCCATTCCAGCTCAATTATTCCTATGCAACAGATCAGATACTACAGAGATGATCTATTCAGTCACTACAGGTCACCTGCTTTTCATTCTGACATAATCACGCCAGGCTGTAAAGCTTCCAGAACAAGGATATACCTAGTATTAGAAAGAGCACAGATTTCATTCTCAAAAGATCTGAGTTTAATCTCACCCTTTCACTGGCTCTTCCACTTCAGACTTCTCTGAACTCTGCTTCTCACACCTTTAATGCTGAGTTAATAATATCTGCTTTTTAAAAAATTTTCCCAGCTTAACTGAGATGTAATTGACATATAACAACACTGTGTAAGTTTAAGGTGTATAATGTGTTGGTATAATGCACTTATATATTGCAAAATGATTGCAATAATACCTGCTATAAACGATAGTTGGGACAACAAAGTTAGGTAACTTGTGAATATATATTGCAAACTTCAAAGCACAAATAACAAAGATGATGATGATGATGTTTCATATGTTCCCATCCCCAGATCAGCAGGTATGTAAATGAGCTTAGTGGGACAGGGAACCACCAACTATCTCTTGTTACTTGGGTTCCTGCGCTAAGAGTCCAGGGTTCCTTTCCCATCTCCCATAGACACAACCACTACAATGGACAGAGGCATCAGCAAAAATGCCATGAAGGGGATAGGACTACTGGACAAATAGATTTCAGGGCTCGGGGGGGGGGGGGGGGGAGGACTTAAATACCTGGTACTTTGCCTAACTGTATCTTTCCCGTTTTGAACGGAGACCTTACATGTATATATACAGAAACAAAAACGTTATAGGTATATAATACATATACAAAGGAGGTATATTCCACCTCAGATACCCATCTAGTTATTTTAAAATAAAAAGAGAAGTTGTCTTAGGGTAGAAAATACTCAGATATCAAGACAAGCTCTTTCACATGGTGACTCTGGGGAAATAACTGCTTCTTACATTTCAACCTCAGTTTCCAAGTTTTTTAAGTAAAGTGTTGAGACTGGACGAGTTCCAAGGTCCTTCTCGGCCCTAAGATAACTTTTTTTTTTATTAAACACTTACACTTCTGGAGCATAGGTGGGTTTACAATAAAACTGGAATAAAGGTACAGAGACTTCCCCTATAATCCTTACCACACACATGCATAGTCTCCCCCACTATTCAACATCACTCACCAGGACAATACCTTTTTGTTTTAACCAAGGATGAACCTACACTGACACATCATAATCACCCTAAGTTCTATGATAACTTATAACTTCCCAATTATTTAGATGATCATATCATATACTGGGTAATTTCCTTATTACATTTCAGTTAATCTAAGCTCCCAGAAAAAATTCTAAAGTTCCATTGCTTGTATTGTTCTGCAGTAAACAACATATACTTGCTCTCCAAATGCGTTAACAATGATCTCCTTTCTGCAAATACTTTAAGGAAGTTTTCATCTGAAGGGTATCTACAGGAGAGCCCATTTGGGATACAGTGACAACCAGCTAACTCATCTGTTCGCATCAGACTGGTTTTTTCGGTGAGCCACTCCTGTCATGATTCTGACAGAACATCTGGATGGATGGGGCAATCCTGGGGATCACAGCTCCTTCTGTGATAGGAAGGCCCACAGGAAAAAGAAAATGTTTAATTCACACCACTGCGGCCCAGATCTGTCTTCTACCTTACCTTTCTGAAATGCTCTCCTACACTACACCACCTCGGCCTATCTCTCTGGACCTCAAATCACTTCACTAAAACAGCACAAATAAAATTAATCTCTGCTGTGCAGAGAAGGGAGATAAAGGAACGAAGAGGTCTCATGCTCATCTCTTGCAGATCAGACAGACCCGTCCACACGGGTTGCTGCATTTCCAAATCTCTGCTCCAGATCCCAGGTTCCCTTCATTTTCACTAATGACTTTCACATGAATTAAACACAAGATTTTTTTTTTTTTCTACTCTTCACAAGATCCCATATTCTTCCTAAAAGACAAGTCTCCCCTTCCCAGCACACAGTATTTCTTCAAACTACTGCAGACTAGCTCTACTCTCTCACATTAAGCTACAGAAACACGGCCACCAGCATCTATAGCTAACACAGCAGGGGACACGTGTGATGCGCCAGGCACTGCTCTATCGAAACGCCTTTCCGCAGATGATCTCTTCTAATCCTCGCTAACCAATGCTATGAAGTACACATGATTAGCCCTATTTTACAGATGAAAACCTTGAGGCACAAGGAGGTGAAGGAGGATGCACAGATTCAGATCACGTCTTTGTTCTGTTATTTTTGTTTTTAAACTACTTTTCCTCTACCGTGAAAACAGATATACTCTTTTTCCCCTCATCTTCTTAATGTCCAGTTGCACACAACTTCAAAAAAGGCAGTGACTATTAAGGATACCATCTAACCCCTCAAAATAGAAACATCTATGAAACCATGAACCCGGTTGCACTCACCATTTGAATCATTAGTCACAAAAACTCCCTTCTTCTCTCTCATCCCATATGTCAAATATTTATTAAATAACTATTATGTGTCAGATAGGACGCTAGAAAGCTGCATGCTCTCTAATGTCTGTTCTGAGGTGTTCAATTTTTCATTTTGAATACATGATTTCAACAACTTTCTACCTCAACTAGAATTTTGCATGCAATAAATGAATGTGATCTTCAACACTGCCTCAAAACACATACAGGGTCGGTCTTCCTTTCCACACAGGCTTACCGAGGCATAAGTGACACACGATACACAGCACATAAGGCCAACATGCTCTGCGGAGAGCAGCCGCGCCCTCTCCTGCAACACCACACGAGTGCCCACACACGGGGCTGAGGGTTCGCAGACATTCCCCACATCCAAGTCTTTGCCATTGTGAGTGGCAGATGATTACATGATACAAATTCCTGGGGCCACGGGAACGTACACGAGTTTGACAATCCACCCCATGCCATTTTTTCCAAAGTCTTCCCCAAGCCACACACCAGTAAAGCTGTGCTGTTCACAATCAGGAGACACTCAGAGTCTTTCAATCTCCTCCTCTTCCTTGTTTCTCCTTTTCCAATTTTACTCTCTTTGACTTATTCACACTTTACTCCTCCTTTCCTCTAAAAGTGCTCCCAGGCTGGGGCACCTGGGTGGCTTAGTCGGTTAAGCGTCCAACTTCGGCTCAGGTCATAATCTCACAGTTTGTGAATTTGAGCCCCACATTGGGCTCTGTCCTGACAGCTTAGAGCCTGCTTCAAATTCTATGTCTCCCTCTCTCTCTGCTCCTCCCCCCTCATGCTCTGTCTCTCTCTCCTTCAAAAATAAATAAAAACATTAAAAAAAAACTTTTTTTAAGTGCCCCCAGGCAAGAGTTTGTTAAAATCGTCCATACTCTGTTAGCAAATCACTAAGCTGAGCAAGCTTAATGTATCAGCACTCCCAGGAGCAGTGGAAAATACACAAGAAACCAACGTCTAATTTTTTAGTTTAGACCATCAGCTAGTGAGGGGGGGGGTGTGGTGTTCTGATAGAGCAATTATTTCCCTGAAACCTTGCTACACAGGCAGCCATGAATCTCTGCCTAGATCATTTGATTCTGGTTCCTTCATTCGTTCAGTAAATATTCAGTTGGTATCCATCACATTCCAGCTATTGTTTTAGGTACCAGGAAAACAGCCGTGCACAAAACAGACAAAAATTCTGCCCGGTAAAAGTTTACAATTTATAGGGCAACATGTACAAAGACCAATTCAATAAGTGATATGCAATTATGGCACTTGGCATTGAATGTTAATCATTCTTCCATAAATAAATCAGTATACACACATACACTCACACACACACGATGTGAGAAGCTTGTCATCTTGTTTCAGTGACGACATGACATGCTGTAGAGGCCAGTAAAACTAACGGTGAATTCCAGGGCCAGCACCAGCCAGCTGGGCCATCTTGGCCAAGTTTCATATGCTTTCTGAAAGAGCCAAAGTTTCCTTCATGCAGAGAGAAGGCTCAGCTGGAAGAATTCTAAACTCAAATTTTTAAATTTTCTTTTTTTTTTAATGTTTATCTATTTTGGGGAAAGAGAGCACGAGCGGAGGAGGGACAGAGAGAGGGGGATTGGCAGATCCAAAGCAGGCTCTGTGCTGACAGCAGCAAGCCCAATGTGGGGCTCGAACTCACGAACCGTGAGATCATGACCTGAGCCCAAGTCAGATGCTCAACCAACTGAGCCACCCAGGCGCTCCATCAAAATTTTAGATTTTCTACTTGTCTCATGGAAGGATAGGGGTCACAAAGAGAAGACTGTTAGGTAAGACAAGTTAGACTGTTAATTATCCAGGGGAAAGGTCTCTATAAAGAGCACATACCATTCTTTATGTGACCAAGACCTATCAAATGTTTCAAGAGGTGTTTACCATATCCCTGAAGCCAGCAACAACATAAAGGTAGCTTTAGTCAAGGCTGTAGATGCATTCATAAAGGTACGCCCAGATGATTATTCATATCCATATTCCTTATCTCCTTAATCCTTGCCCCACACCCCAAGAAATCTTTTTGAGTTTAAAGAACAGTGACTATCCTTACCTTCCATGTTTGAAATAAGGAATGAACTAGGTATTTCAGCAAACTTATCAAATACTCAAAATTCTATATACTGATGGTAACAATGGACAAATCGGTAAACACCTCCCCCTCCCTGGACAAACACAATGAGTTTAAAACAAAGTATTTCTAGTGGCATGTAACCTAGCAAATGGCTGGGTTTTCAGGCTGCTCCCTCTACTTTACCTCCTTAATCTTGATTTCTGATATACTAAGTAATAGTATTTGTCTCCATACAACCATTTTATGAGCAAGTTCCATTAGTAGAACCTAAATGTACCAACTAAGTCAACTTGCCATTAAGCTAGGTATTTAAGATGAGAACTGGACTCAGTTTACAAACAGCAAGTAGCCTTTCAGAGTGTGGAACTGGTGAAAAATAAGCCTAAAATATCACTACTTTTCCACACTTAGCTTCTCTTTATTGTACCTCCTCTCAATATTTTATTATAAAAACTTTAAATCCACAGAGAAGTTAAGAGGACAATTAATTCCCAGACACTCTTCACTCAGATTCACTAACTATAATATTTTGTCACAAAATTTACTAACATTTTGCCATATGTGCCCACGCTCCGTTGTCTCCCCTCTTTCCCCCCATCTCTCCACTCCATGCCTTGCCCTCCTACACATACACTTTTTGAATCGTTTGAGAATTGAAAACTTTGATACTTCACCCTACTTGAGCATGAATCTGAAAACAAGGACATTCTCCTTTGTAACTAACAATGTCGTTAACACACTCAAACAGTTTGATGTTTTTGCTCAATATTGTCATCTACTACAACCCAATTTTCAAATTTCCCAAGTTGTCCCCAAATGACATTTTCAGCACTGCCCTCAACCAAAGATCCAATCAAAGCTCACACTCTCCCTTTTGACGGCTGAGTCTCTCGAGTTTCCATTAACCCAGAACAGCCGTCCCTATCACCTTCTCATTTAATCCAGTTTACCCCTGTTAGGGACCCGATGTTCAAGGACTGCCATGTGAACTGAATTATGGTATCAAATCACTCTTTTATAAATAGCTGTAAAATGTTTTAATCCATCTGGGAGAAATTATGGCATGATGAAGAATGACTTTAAAATTTATAGACTGAAAATTCTCAGTCTTTTCATCTTGATACTACGTTTGTGAATCCAGGGCCACACTGTCCATGTGTAGGTTTTCAAAGCTTATCTTCCAGACATTATGAATCCAGCTCTGAACTTCAAACCTACTGCTTCTGCAACTCCAAGGTTGGTTAAATCTAAGAGAATTTTTATAAAAGATTGGGGAAGGGCTACCCACAGTATTTGATTCAGAGATAACCCCAAATTCACCAAGTAACTGCTTATTAACATGTTTCCTACTTTGAAATAAGAATCACAATATCACCATGCACAGAAAAATTACACTAAAAATTGAAGGAACTATTATTTGATCTGGTAATAACTAAGTTCTCAAAGCAAATCTGGATAATTGCTCAGAACACATATAAAATAATAATGTCAATATGTACAATTTCTATTCCGTCCTTCAACTTTCAGCCAATTTAGTTCCTCAAGTCAGGAACACCATCCTAGTCAAGGAGGGAGGCCTAGAGACCCTTTCTAATACTGGAAAGTTTGCAATGGCCTTTGGCCAAAATCAATAAAGTTCTCACCTGGAAACTGGCTTTACTGCCAAGAATAGCCATTAGTGGTAGGAGGAAGGGGGGATTATGATCCGCAATAGTATTTCTCCAAGTAAGCCTGACACTGGATTTCTGTAAAAAAAATTCCAATCAACAATTCCAGGTTATAACAAACACCGTTTGCAGATCTGAACTTAATTTTTTTAATTGCTAACACAGCACCTGCCCTACAAAAGGGGTTTGTTTTGTCCATTCATACATTCATTCAACAAACACTGATTTAGTGGACATACCCAGCGTGTGCCAGGAACCCCACAAGGTACAGAGGATTAAGGATCTGCTATCACTGAACTCACTTTCAGTGAGAAATGACAGACAAAAAAAAAAATTG
Source organism: Acinonyx jubatus (assembly GCF_027475565.1). Classification (NCBI taxonomy): domain Eukaryota; kingdom Metazoa; phylum Chordata; class Mammalia; order Carnivora; family Felidae; genus Acinonyx; species Acinonyx jubatus. The sequence continues at coordinate 23,394,187 of NC_069398.1, forward strand.
AATGAATAAGTAAATACATTTACAAAGGAGATCTTCCAGATGGTCCCGATGTGACCTGCTATGCAGAACACACTGGCAGCCTTTGCTGCCGAAGACCTCAACAGCCCTCATGACAGCTGTGAATGCTGAGAGAAGGACACACTGCTATGCAGCCCCCAGAAGGAGCTGCTGATGTTCTACCCCAGGACCAGCAGTGCCCTACAACACCAGACATGGCTTGGACTCCAAAGTTGTGGCTGTTCCACGTGTACCCACACTTCAGACCCGGTCCACAAATCATATACCTCATTGGCAATTAATATCTAAAATATAGAAGGACCACGTACAACTCAACAGTAAAACACACACATCCACAAACAATCTGATTCAAAAGGACCTGAACAGGCAATTTGCCAAAGAAGATATACAAATGGTCAACAGGCACATTAAAAGGTATTCAAGGGGTGCCTGGGTGGCTCAGTCAGTTGAGCATCTGACTCTTGAATTTAGCTCAGGTCATGATCCCAGGGTCATGCAATCGAGCCCTGTGTCAGGCTCCACACTGAGTGTAGAGCCTGCTTAAGATTCTCTCTCTTTCTCTCTCTCCATCTGTCCCCCTCTCCTGCTCACATATGCACAATCTCTTTCTCTACCTTAAAATCATTTTAAAATTTAAGGGGCGCCTGGGTGACTCAGTTGATTAAGCGTCCAACTTTGGTTCAGGTCATGATCTCATGGTTTGTTGAGTTTGAGCCCCACACCCAGCTCTGTGCTGACAGCTCAGAGTCTGAAGGCTGCTTCAGATTCTGTATCTCCCTCTCTCTCCGTCCCTGTCCTGCTCATGCTCATGCTGTCTGTCTGTCTGTCTCTCTCTCAAAAATAAATACCATTTCAAAAATTTTAATAAAGGTACTCAACATCATCAAGAGAAATGCAAATCAAAACCATAATGAGACATCATTTCACACCTGTTAGGATGACTATTAGCAAAAACACTCGAGACTGTCTTTTCTCCATTGTATATTCTTGCCTCCTTTGTTGATAATTGACAATATAAGCAGGAGTTTATTTCTGAACTCTGTTGCACTGATCTATGTATCCGTTTCATGCCAACATGCTGTTTTGATTACTGTAAGTTTGTAGCACAGTTTGAAATCAAGGAGGAAGAGGCCTCAGTCTTTCTCAGTCCTTCTCAGGATTGCTTTGGCCATCATTGTCTTTTCTGTTCTAGTTCTGCAAAAAAATGCCATTGGTACTTCTGTATAGATTGCATATCTATAGACTGTTTTAGGTAGTATGAATACTTAAACAATATTAATTCTTCCAAGCCATGGGCATGGTATATCTTTCCATTTATCTGTGTCATCTTCAATTTCTTTCATCTGTGTCTTACAATTTTCAGAGTACAGGTCTCTCACCTCCTTGGTTAAATTTATTCCTCAGGATTTTATTCTTTCCAATGCAATTATAAAGGGAATTGTTTTCTTAATTCTCTCATAGTTCATTACTAGTGCACAGGAATGCAACAGATTTCTGTATATTAATTTTATAGCCTGCAACCTCGCTAAATTCATTTATCAGTTCTAACAGTTTTTTGGTAGAGTCTAGGGTTTTCTATATATAATATCATTTCATCTGTAAATAGTGACAGCTTTACTTATTTTCTAATTTGGATGCCTTTAATTACTTTTTCTTGTCTGACTGCTGTGGTTAGGACTTTGAATACTATGTTGAATAAAAGCAGTGAGAGCTGACATCCTTGTCTTATTCCTGATCTTAGAAGAAAATGAAGCTGGCACTTTCTTACATCATATACAAAAATAAACTAAAAATGGATTAAAAATTTAAATATAAGACCAGAAACCATAAACATCCTAGAAAAAATATAGGCAGTAAGCTTTTGGACATTGATCTTAGTAATACTTTTGTTGTCCTAAGGCAAGGGCAACAAAAGTAAAAATCAACTACTAGGACTGTATCAAACTAAAAAGCTTTGTAAAGCAAAGGAAACCATCAACAAAAGGAAAAGCAACCTACTGAATGGGAGAAGACATTTTCAAATGATACAATCAATAACAGATTAATATCCAAAATAAAGAACTCATACAACTCAATATAAAAACATCTGATTAAAAAAGGAGCAAAAGACCTGAATAAATATTTCTCCAAAGATGACATATAGATAGCCAACAGACATGTGAAAAGATGCTCAATATCACTGATCATCAGGAAAATGCAAATCAAAACCACAAGGAGATCTCACCTCACACCTGACAGAATGGCCATTCTCAAAAAGACAAGAATAAACAAGCACTGCTGAGGATGTGGAGAAAAAGGAACCCTTATGTAAATGTTAAATAGTGCAGTCACTATGAAAAAAGTCTGGAGGTTTCTCAAAAAATTGAAAACAGAAGTACCATAGGACCTAGTAATTTCACATTTGGGTTTTTACCTAAAGAAAACTAAAACACTGATTCAAAAAGATCTATGCACCCCTATGTTTATTGCAGCATTATTTACAACAGCCCCAGTATGGAAGCGACCTAAGTGTCCATCGAATAGAAATGGATAAAAAAGATGAATGGATAAAGAAGATTTTACACACACACACACACACACACACACGTCAATAAAAAAATTATTGAGGGGTGCTTGGGTGGCTCAGTTGGTTAAACATCCGACTCTTCTTTTTTTAACATTTATTTATTTTTGAGAGACAGAGTATGAGCAGGGGAAGGGCAGAGAGAGAGAGGGAAACACAGAATCTGAAGCAGGCTCCAGGCTCTGAGCCATCAGCACAGAGCCCAACATGGGGCTCAAACCCACAAACTGTGAGATTATGACTTGAGCCAAAGTCAGATGCTCAACTGACTGAGCCACCCAGATGCCCCTAAGCATCTGACTCTTGATTTCAGCTCAGGTCATAATCTCACGGTTCATGAGATCAAGCCCCATGTTGGGCTCTGCGCTGACAGTGCAGAGCCTGCCTGAGATTCTCTCTCTCCCCCTCTCTCTTGGCCCCTTCCCAGCTTGCACTCTCTCTCAAAATAAATAAATACACGTCAAAAAATAATAATTGAAATCTTGCTATTCATAAGGGCTAAAGGAAGTATGTCAGACAGAGAAAGACAAATATCATATGATTTCACTTATATGTGAAATCCAAAAAACAAAACAAATGAACAAACAAAACAGAAACATACTCACAGATGTGGATAACAATCTGGTTGCCAGGGAAGAGGAAAGATGGGCAAAATAGGGGAAGGGGATTAAAAGGTACAAACTTCCAGTTACAAAATAAATAAGACACAGGGATGCAATGTATAGCATATAAATACAGTTAGTAATATTTTAACACTTTTGTATGGTGACAAAGGGTAGCTAGTTTCATCATGGTGATCACTTCATAATATATATAAATGTTGAATCACTGTGTTGTACAGCTGAAACTAATAGAATATTGTATGTCAACTACACTTAAAAAAAAATTAGAGGTAACCACTGTTAGGAAGAATGTGAAAAAAAGGAAACCCTTGTACACTGTTTGTGGGAATAGAAATTTGTACAGCTATTATGAAAAGCAATATGGAGGTTCCTAAAAAATGCAAAATAAAACTACCATATGAGCCTGCAAATCCACCTCTGGGTATATTTTAGAAGTAAAATAAATTATCTTACAGAGAAAATCTACACTCCCGTGTTCATTGCAGTATTATTTACAAAAGCCAAGACATGGAAACACCTAAGTGTCCATCTATGAAGGAACTGATAAAAAAAGATGTGAGATACACACACACAAACACATACACACTTGAATATTAATCAGCCATAAAAAAGAACATCCTGTCATTTGCAACAATGCTGATGAACCTGGAGGGCATTAAGTTAAGTGAAATATTGCCAGGCTGACAAAGACAAACACTGTATGGCATTACTTACATGGGAAAAAAGTTGAACTCATACAAGGAGTAGAACGGCAATTGCAGGGTTGGGGGATGGAGGAAATGAGGAAATATTGGTCAAAGGGTACAAACGTTCAGTTATAAGATGATTACGTGCTGAGGGTCTAAAGTACGGGATGGCGATTATAGTTATTAACACTGTACAACATACTAGAAATTTGCCGAGAGTACATACTAAGCTTTCTCATCACACACACACACACACACACACACACACACACACACACACACACACAAGGTTACTATGTGAGGTGTGTTAATTAACTTGGTTGTGGTAGTTATTTTATAAGGTACACATATATCAAATCATCCCATTGTACATTTTAAGTATATATAATTTTATTTGTCAATTATAGCTCAATAAAGCTGAAAAAAATGTGCTTGGGGACCTTGTCGATGGCTTCAGACACATGGCTAGAATGAAGATTAGTTTTATTTTCAGTTCGTCATCAGTTTCTCTTCTTTATAAAAACGCCAACAAAATCCTTTCCAAAACCTTATGTCACTGACTAGCCATTATTCTTAATCACCTCCAGATTTTGTTGTAGTGAAGAATATCTCACAACAATGGCATGTGACAGAGGTTGTCCAGCCCTCCTGTCCACAGCTCCCAGATTACCCATCTGCCAAGGCCCGTAGACAATTGGAAAGAACGTTAGAGCAGTTGGGTGGCTGGATTTCCAGAGAGTGTTATTTGGAATGATGAAGAATGCAATGGAGTCTGTAATCAGCCAGGGCAGTTTCAGACAAATTGCCTCAGGAAGGGGAAAGGGTTTCTATATACCATTCACTCAAGAGGGACCACACACTATAGTCAGCACAGGGAAAAGTGGCTGTCCTCATTTGTATTAAAAAATAAACAAAGTGAAAGATGTTTTCCTTGAAAATAATATAATACAATTAAGAAGGCAAAAAACCACACACACACATACCCATTGCTCCAAATAATTCCACTATCAGTAAATCTTTTGTTGGCAGTAAACATTTATTAAAGATTCTGTCAAAATTTTCATAAACACTTCAGAACTCAGATTTGTAAATCCAAAGTTTCCTTTTCAAATCTCACCTCTTTAAAAAGATAATGTTCAAACACAATCTGAATCAACAGTAGAAAAAAAATCCTTACATTTTTTACCATATTAGACTTCCCACATGATAAAAACAGTAACAGTTTAATCAGAGAGCAGATAAACTCTGTAAAAACTGTGCTGTTTAATGAATCGTAGTATTTTACAGTTAAGTATGTGTGCTTTTTGCTATATTCCTAGAACCCAGAGAAAGAAAAATCATATCTCTGAATATATACTTCATATAGACATTAAACTTTTCTGCAGAGATCTCTTCAAAAATACTATTATAGAAGCGTATACATATGGCACCTATATGTTTAGTTTTATAATGTCCCCCAAAACTATAGATGTTTCATTTTAATAACATATTGATTTTGCCCAACATTAATAAATCTAATCAACTATATACTGAAAATGCTTTTATCTTCCCCAGAAGAAGCAATTTGACAGAAATCAAAAAAATCCTCCATTAAGAGTCATCAGTTAGTTATTTGACCTACAAATTTTTTTTTTTTTTATGTCATGCACATTCACACGCTTACAACTTATGCACACATACAACATGGCACATGTTCCTTCAGATTCGGGAAGATGATAGTGTGCAATGAAGTCACTCCCACAAACCAAAATGATGAGAAATAAATAACTCAAGAGAAGGAAAAGCTACATCCACCATATTGTTTCTGTGGCTTTCTCCTTCATGGCAAGAAATTTGAACTCTCTGTAAATGCTCAACAATGGAGGAATAATTTAATAAACTATAATGAAAACCCAAAGGAATTTTGACAAATAGTACCCAGAAATATTAGAAAGAATGATGTAAGGGTACATGCAAAAAGAAAAATATAAAAGTATGTAGAAATAGTTATAAAGTGTAACTGAGGGCCAATACTGGAATGGAAAATGCAGGAAGTAAAATTTGTGCCACTGTTAGGATTATAATCATTTTTTCCTAACAAAAGAAAAGAAAAATTAGTACCAAATGAAAGAAAAGGTTCAGGTCATTACACTATGGGTTTCCAGCAGAGTAACTGAACTTTATAGCTATGGTCTACACTTCTGGCCACTTGTGCTAAAGTGTGATTCTAGGCTGACGGCCCTCAGCTGCAGCACTAAATAGCTTTTCAGCTCCAAAATCCAGAGTCTTCCCTTGTCACTACAGAACCTAGCTGAATATTAAAGTCTTCCCCTATTTCTTGCTGAATGACAGTCCCTGTAATGAATCTCTCAAAATCATACCAGGAAAGAATCTGAGTATAGTTCCCAAATTATACCCCTGCTAATTCGCTCTAAAGGCTTTCATCTCTGTCAAGAACATAGCACAACTGAGTCCTCCACTGGTTATGTAAGTGACCTGCCAGGTTATCACATGCCAAGACCTATGCTTTGTCTCTAACCACTTGTTTGGTTCACTGAATGGGCAAAAGTGGCTGAGCAGAAGCAAACTCATTCATGTAATTTTTCTTCATTTTACCTGTGGGTGATGATTCCCATTGGTAAGCACTGCCTCGCTTTTGTCTTTTATTTTTCTCTCAGACTCACACATATATAACACACATACTCTAGAGGCCCAAAGAAAATAATCCACGTTTTTACAGATAGCCTGGAGCAGGAGGGAGAGAAGAAAGGAAAAGAAAAAAGGGGGGGGGGGGGGGAATACCACAGCACACAAAGCCTTCCTTGTTCCTGTAATCTTTCTTAGACAAATTCTACATTAGAGAAAGCCACAGCTGAGGATTTTACGGTGGTGTTAAACACTACTTAAGTCCCCTGAGAGGGAAGGCATGCATTCCCTTTAGTATTCACTGTGCTAAGCTACTCAGCTTTCCTGAAAGATAATCTAACAGAGCAGTCAAAAAGAAAAAGCACAGACCATGGTACTTGCACTTAGCTGCTTATATATGTGTTTCTTTCCTTCCCAGGAAAGAAAGCAAACAAAAATGTTCTTGGGACCAATTCACACAAGGCTAGGTATTCTGTCCTGAGCAAAGAAGACACCTAATATCCTCTGACTACATCAGTAAATTAATTCAGACAGTATGTTCCTAAAACTGTATTCTGTGTTGTAGACAGTACCCCAGAGGAAGACTAGATTTCTTGTCCTCAAGAAACGGGTAATGTGAATTGAAAACAAGACGCGTAGATATAAACCAGATTAACGAGAGCAGGTAGCTAAGCAAAAAATACAGAAACTCATGATTAGCTATCTAAAACATGGTAAGTGCAAATGCAATTACCATGAACAACTGAGAAAAAACAATTAACTCCAGATGTGCACATATCAAATGATTAAGAATAGGAGTACACATATTTTGATGGGTCTGATTAATTTCTATTAAGGGCCTACAAAGATTTTAATGTCTACTCTTAAGTCTTACTAGGAAGAAATACCATTTATTAATACCCGAATTTCAGTCTTAAGTTTATCCACGATTTATTCATAAATCTAATATGAAATGTATTTCAAGGCACATGATACTCAAAGACCAGACTCAATTCAAGACTCTTAAGGGTTGATGGTGTGTAATGAAGGCCCATAATGAGTATCATTTAGATGGTTATGATAGGAGTATAAAAACCACAGGCAAGAAACACTTCTCACTCTTGAGATAACAGTGATTATACTGATTGTATCTATGTGTATTAAGTAGTGACATGGGACATTCATTAACCCAAAGTCCTGAATAAGAATTCAAATATGAAATAAGAAAGAAAATCTATGCTTAAAATATTCACTTGTGGAATAAAAATGGAACATATCCCACCTTCTTGTAGGTGAATATTACCTAACCTAAAATCAGGCCAACCACATATCTTTCACAATAAGTGATCTTTTAACAGACTTCCACTCAACTGACCAGCTTGATCAACTGTAGTCCTCATTTCCTTTGTAAAACATACTGAACAATTCACAGCCAATGAATGCTCCTCCATAGGACACCAATGCATCATACAATCACCAAGAGTAAACTGTTCTAAGACCTGTTCGTGCTAGTTTTATTTATTATTTAATTAAATACCATGTAAACCAACGATGAGTGCAAAATGAAAGGCAGATATTGCTTCCATAAAAATTAAGCTGAATACTATAAAGGGAGCTCCTTAAAAAATGAACTGTTGATAATTTAAACAGGAGACAACCATAAAAGACTGGGAAGAGGAATCTAAAAGGATTCTTCACTCATATTACTCACATATGTCTATGTTGTTTCAACAGTTTTAGTACACCTTCACAGGTAACTGTAGTCCATGCATTACAGACGTGGCTTATTCAAGAAAGAACAATTGGAACACAAATCAGTGGAACCATTCTCAAAGTAACCCTCAGTCCATTATTCTAAAGTCCTGGGGATCTTTAAAAAAAAAAAAAAAAAAAAGTAGCCATGACTTTTTGAAGTGCCATGAAGTGCCATGGCTACACTACAGACCAATTTAATCAGAATTTCTAAGGTTGATACCTGAACATCACTATTTGGGGGCGGGGGGGGGGGCAGGGAGAGTGAGCAAGTGAGTATGGGAGTAGGGAGGGGCAGAGGAAGAAGGAGAGAGAGAATCTTCAGCAGCGTCCACGTCCAGCACAGAGCCCAGCATGGGGCTCTATCTCATGACCCGGAGATCATGACCTACGTTAAATTCAAGAGTTGGATGTTCAACTGACTGGGTCAGCCAGGTACCCAAGAACATCACTATTTTTTAAGCTCCCCAAGTTTCAAAGCTCCCCAGTGCACACCCAATGCAAACCACTGATCTACACCAAAAGATCAGTGAGAAACGCATAATCACTTGTCTTACTATAAAATAATGCATTCAAATATACTTTTTTCTTTTAATGATTTCAAGCTTTAATAGTTTTTAACTTACAAATGCACTATGGAACTGGTTATGTCAGATGAGAAATACTTTACCAAACACCACCACCAAAAAAGTGTATAACTAGATCTACTTTGGCCTAACAATGAAAACGAATGGAATTTGAGTATCTTTCCTCTCACAAACATCTACAGGTAAGATCTACCAGTTACAGCAAAGTGAGGACAGAACATCACTTCTTTATTTTCAAGCAAGTTCTTTGGTCCTCTCTGAATAAATCTCAACTATCTATCCTGTTCTTTCTAGAACACTGGTGAGATCCTCCAACTACACTAAGTGTACACAATAACATTCTAGGAAGGCACAGGGGACAGTGAGCCTTAAAAGGCTGGTGGCAGGAAAAGGGGAAGGTTGGTGATACTTGGGTGGAGAGTTTCATTTCAATGTGTGCACAGCAAAAACCTCCAATTTCGGAAGCCAAATTCATGAGTTCTCTCATTTACACATGCTAAAACCATACAATAAGTAACTGTACGTGCAGCTCTTCCGAGTGCTCTCAATGTCAAAAAAGGGCAAAAATACCATCTGAAAAACAAAGCCAACGTCTGAGTGCATATCCCTTGTTGGTCCCCCTACTGCAGCCAGTGTCTAGCAGACAGCCTTCTCACAAGGAGCTAGTACAGCCTGCAGAAAAGGCTGCTTTCAGCCCTTGGCACCACCAAGGGTGACACTACTTAATACAAATCACATGTGATGTCTTGTGTAGTCTTCAACACCAACCAGCTCTGTTGCCGGCTGAGGTCCTCCTCATATTCTAATAAATTAATCTGGAATTGGGTTTTTGACGCAGATTAGCTGCATCTTTCACTTCCAGAGTACACTGGTAAAACACAGTCTTCAAACTCGCCACGTGCACCATGCTTCCGTGTGCCTCATACTCACTCCAAGAGGAGGACTGTGACTAAAAGCCTTTCCACTGGAGATGATGCCCTTGGAGCTTCTGCGCGGCTGCTTATCCTTACCCTTTTTATTTGAGCTGTCAAAAGGACGAACAGTCTTTCCACTGAAACGAGTCCACTCTAAGTGTGCAGCAAAATGTACAGTGTAGCCGGATGTCAAGATCGAGTCCTTCTTGTATCAAACAACAAGTTTTCCTCCACCAAACTACAAAGAAGAGCAGAGGAAACAAGATTCTGCCATGTCTAATTTCTACTGCCTATCAAGCGAGAAGAAAGGGACCGGGTCCCATGCTCCATAGCTTGCTCCATACCTTAAATTTCCCTTTGGAATTCTGAAACTCATTTTCTGACACAAATTGACTGCTTCATTCTAACAGAAGAAGCCAATAAAATTCTAGAAAATGCTAGTAAGAGTTCAGGCATAGTTTTCCAAACACATATACATAAATAAATAAATTCCATATTAACTTTGAAATTAAAGACTGAGCTAGAGAACACACTTTTATTTTTTTTAATTTTTTTATGTTTATTTACTTTTGAGAGAGAAATGGAGAGAGAAAGAAGGAGACAGAGAGACAGACAGACAGAGAGAGAGAGACAGAGAGAGAGAGAGAGAGAGCATGAGCAGGGGAGGGGCAGAGAGAGAGCGAGAGACAGAATCTGAAGCAGGCTCCAGGCTCCAACCGACAGCACAGAGTCTGATGCGGGGCTCAAACCCACGCCTGTGAGATCGTGACCTGAGATGAAAATTGGATGTTTAACCCAGTGAGCCATCCAGGTGCCCCGAGAACACACTTCAAACTTAAGGGCAGATATGGCATGAGGTTTCAAGCAAGACGGCCGACAGAGTTAAACAGTATTTATAATAATCTCAGAGCAGTTCAAAGAAACACCCTTCACCAAACAAAGAAGTGGACTCATTTCCCCACACCTCAGTCAACACCTCATTGAACTGATGTTTCAAGAAGAAAAAAAGTTGTTGTTTCCTAGACTATGCTCTTTCTAGATAAAGTAACTAACAATTCTTTAATGAAACTAGAATTAAGAATTCCAGTCTTATTAGAACAATGCGCTTTTGGAATTTCCTGGGAAAAGCAAAATAGTGCAAAGATGATGTTTCTTAGGGATCCACAGCTTGATGGAATAACACTGAAGTGAGGGTGAAGATACAAATGTGTGTGTTCGTGATAATACAGCTTCAAAAAAGCAAGGTAAACTTACCATGGAGCTGCTTCTAGCAAAGATTAACACAGCATGATGACATTTCAAGTACAAATGGGAGAAACATAAAGATAATAAAAAACAATCATGACTGTCTATGGAGCACTTAGTACCAGGCCTCGTGCAACACAAACACTTAGGAACATTATGTCATTTAAACCATACAAAGGTGTACTGAAAGGTGAAGAGAGGAAAGCAGACCAGCTGGAAAACCGGGAACCCAGATCCTGAGACAGTGGAGAGTTCCCTAGGTTTTCATTTTCCTTTTTGTTTGCTGACTCAAAAATCCCAGACTACGAGCTGAAGAAGGCAGAAGAAACCCCAAAACACCAATAGCAGATACAAAAAAGACCCTAAGAAAAGTCCGCTCTCTTTAGACAAAAGACCAGGAAAGAGTCAAACTAGCAACACAAACAACTTCTGGAAAACAGCAAAGAAAAAACTGGGACACAGCCACTTCCCCATCAGCAGGGGTGAGTAGGGAGCCTAGACTTCCTCCCTCACCAGGCTCTCAGGAGGTACTTCACCTCCTCAGCTAGTTGGGTGTCAGAGAAGCCTGAGTAAAGATTCCGGACCTTCAATCTGCCAGGCAGAAAAGAGCTCCACCCTCTTCCCTGGGACAGTGGAGACCAAGTAAAGAAACCAAATCCTCAAGGGGCAGGAAGGAGGTACCTCCTACTTCTCCCCACTGCAGGGGAGGGGGGCGGTAAGAAAAGACAGTGTGGAAGGTCACTGCCTCATGGTAACAAGGCCACTGTCCTCCCCTGTGGTATCAGTGGAGGCTATGAGGGCAGCAGTAATGAGACATCATTAACCCCTCAGTCAGGATGGGATCAGATGAGGCTTAGAGGGGATTGGAACTCCTCCTCAGCACTAACCTGGAGGTCCTTTCCCTTTCAGGTGAAAACTGAGGTCAGGATGGAAACCGAGACTACCACCCCAATGTGGCAGTACCCTTTTCCTGTCACAGACCTGTCAGAAGAGTTCAGCTAAAACAGAAGGTTTAGTTAAGATCCACGGTCTCAAAACAGAATGCAGGCATACGTCATTTTATTGTGCTCCACGTTATTGCATTTTTAACAAACTGAAGGTCTGTGGCAACCCTGAGTCAAGCAAACCTATCCACGCCACTTTCCCAAAAGCATCTGCTCACTTCGTGTTGCTGTGTCACATTTTGGCAGTTCTTGCAGTATTTCCAACCTTATCATTATTACTTTGTTATGGTGATCATCGTGATTACTCACTGACAGCACAGATGATGGTTAGCATGTTTTCGTAATAAACTATTTTTTAATCAAGGTATGTAGTTGAATTCTTTAGACATAAGGCTTCTGCACGCCTAATAGGTGATAGTGCAGTGTAAATGTAACTTTCATATGCACTGGGAAACCAGAAAATTCATTTGACTTGCTTATTGTGATATTTGCTTTCCTGTCGTGGTCTGGAACAGAACCTGTGGTGTCCCAAAAGTGTGCGTCTACTCAAATATCCAAGTATCAATCGATATCACACCTAATATCAAGAACCAGAGAACTCTCAAGATTAATGGCAATTAATAGACATCAATGCTTAGATAACAGAAATGTTAGAATTATCTGACAAAGATTTTAAAGTGCCTACCGTAAAAATGTTCCACCAAGCAAATGCAAGCATGCTTGAAACCAAAGAAAAAAATCAAAACCCCAGCAAAGAAATAAGTCTCGGCCAAGAAATAGCTATAAAGAAAAACCAAGAAAAAATTTAGAATTCAAAAACACAATATTTGATAACAAAACTAAAAACTCAAGAACTGTTTTTAAAAAGATTGAAGGAAATTGAAGAGGATGCTAATAAATGAAAAGATACTCCATATTTTCGGAATGGAACGCTTAATATTGTTCAGATTTACATACTACCCCAAAAGATCCACAGATTCAATGCAACCCCTAGCAAAATAAAAACTGCTTATCAGAGAATAACAGAAATAGACAAATTCACCCTAAAATTTATATGGAATCTCAAGGGACTGCAAATTTTGAAACAAAACAATTTTGAAAAAAATAGAACAAAGTTGGAAGATTGACACTTTCTGATTTCAAAACATATTATAGTCATTGAAAACAGTACAGTACTATCATAAAGACAAGCAGACCAATGGAACAAAACAGAGAGCCCAGAAATAAACGCTTGCATATAAGGACAAATGGTCTTTGACAAGGGTGCCAAGACAAGGGTGCCAGTGGGGAAAAGACAGTCCCTTCAACAAATGGTGCTAAGGAAACCGGACATCCGCATGCAGAAGAATGAAGCTAGACCAATACTTACACCATGTACAAAAAATAACTCAAAATGAATTAAAGGCCTAAACATTAAGACCTAAAACTATAAAACCCCTAGAACAAAATATAAGGGAAAAGCTTCATGACATGGAATTTGGCAATGATTTCTTATATGACACCAAAAGCAAAGAAAGAAGAAGAAAAAACAAATTTGATGGGACCACATCAAATTAGTAAACTTTTATATAGCAAAGAACATAATCAACAGAGTAAAAAGGCAACTTATGAAATGGGAGAAAATGTTTGCAAATAAGGCGTTAATGCCTAGAATATATAAAGAACACTTACAACTCAACAACAAAAAAACAAATAACCTGACTACAAAATGGGCAAAGGAGCTGAACGTCTATTTCTCCAAAGATGATATACAAATAAATGGCCAAAAAACATATGAAAAGATGCTCAGCCTCAGAAATCATCAGAAAAATGCAAATCAAAACTATAATGTAATTACAGTGACCTCACATCCATTAGGAGGACCACCATCAAAAGACCTGAAAACAACACATGTTGGAGAGGATGCAGAGAAATTAGGACCATTGTTGGTGGGATTATAAAATGGGGCAAATGCTATGGAGGTTCCCCCAAAAAAGTAAACAAAACTACCAGTATAATCCAGCAATACTACTTCTGGGTATATGTCCAAATGAACTGAAGGCAGGGTCTCATACTACCCATATTCACAGAAGTACTATTCATAATAGTCAAGAGAAAGAAGTAACTCGAATGTTCATCAGTAGATGAATGGATATATACATACACTGAAGATTATCCAGCCATAAAAAGGAAAGAAATCCTGCCACATGCTACACTATAGCTGAAGCCTCAGGACATTATCTTAAGTGAAAAACACCAGTCACAAAAAGACAAATACAAAGCATGGTTCTACTCATAAAAGTGGTGAAATTCATAGGAACAGAAATTAGAATGGTGGTTACCAGGAGCTGAGAGGAGAGAGAAAAAGGAACTTTAGTTTAATGACTATATCACAGTAGAGCTAAAAATATATGAAGCAAAAACTGACATAAATGAGAATCAAAATCATAATTATAATTGGAAATTTCAACATCCCTCTGTCAAAAATTGATATAACTACTAACCAGAAAATCATCAAAGATGGAGAGTTCAACATCATCAACCAAAAGAATCCACTTGACATATATAGGACAGTCTATCCAAAGCAGAATACACATTCTTTCCAAGTACCCATGTAAACCATACCAAAACAGATCATGTGATGTACCAGAAGCAAAATTCAGCAAATATACAAAAATATAAATCCTACACTATGTTCTCTGACCACAATGGAACCAAATTAGAAAATGATAACTGAAAAAAGATAAGAGAATAAAGTCTAAACACTCAAAAACCAAACTATGCACTGTTAAATAAGCCATGTTTCAAATCAGAAGTCTTGAGGAGAATTTAAAAAATACATACAACTGAATAAAAATGAAAATACAACATGTCAAAATTCATGAGAATCAAAAAGCAGTGCTGAGAAGGAAGTTCATAGTGCTGAATGTTCACATTAAAAAAAAAAAGGAAAACTCTCAAACCAATAATCACAACTATCACCTCAAGAACAAAACAAAAACAAACAAAAAAGTTCAAATGAGTAGAAGGAAGGAAATAATAAAGATAGAAGGAAGAAATGAAGTTGAAAACAGAAAAACAAAAAAATTAAATGAAACAAAAAACTAGTTCTTCGAAAGGATCAATAAAATTGAAAAGCTTTAGCAAAAATGACAAAAGGAAAAAGACATCAACTACTAGTATTAGGCACAAAACAAGGAATATCACTATACAGACATCAGAAGAATAACAAGGAAATACTATGAACAATTCTACACACTTAAGCTTGGCAATTTAGACGAAAGTGGGTCATTTTGTGAAAAACAACATCTATCAGCATTCATACAAAAGATAATTTAAATACCCCAATAATTACTGAAAAACTAAATTTATTTGAAAATTCCCAAAAATGAGGGGCACCTGGGCAGCTCATTCAGTTAGGCATCCAACTTCTGCTCAGGCCATGATCTCGCAGTTCATGGGTTTGAGCCCCACATCAGACTCTGTGCTGAAAGCCTAGAGCCTGGAGCCTGCTTCCGATTCTGTGTCTCCCTTTCTCTCTGCCCCTCCCCCACTTGCACTTTGTTTCTCTCCCCAAAATAAATAAACATTAAAAAAAAGTTTTTGATTAAATTCCCAAAAATGAAATTTCCATGTCCAGATGTGTTTCACTAGAGAATTCCACACAAGGTTTAAAGAGCTAACACTAATTACACACAATCTATTCTAGAAAACAGAAGAGGAGCAAATACTTTGATTTCATTTTATAAAACTAACAATACCCTGATAACAAAACCTTTACCAAAAAATACATAAAATTATGGATCAAGTATTTCTCAAAAATGTAGATGCAAAAAATCCTTTTAAAAATATGGGCAAAATAAACATAGCAATACAGAAAAGTCATTATACACTATGACCAAATTGGACTTATTCCAGACATACATGGATGGTTCAATATTTTAAAAGCAAGCAATGTAATCCACATTTTAACAGGCTCAAGAAAAATCAAATGATCATATCAATTATTGCAGAAACAGCATCTGACAAAATTGAATATCAATTCAAGATTTTTAAAACTCAGAAAACTAGGAATAGAAAGGAACTTTCTCAATTGATAAAGAACATCTATAAAAAACCTAGAGCTAATATTATACTGAACCATATCCCCTAGAGATAAGGAACAAGACAAAACATATTCAGTTTTATCTCTCTTATTCCACACAGAACTAGAAGTTTTATCCAGTTCGATTAAGAAAAAAGATAAAAATTTACACATCAGAAAGGAAGAAATAAATCTGCCCCTATTTTATATGACATGAGTGTCCACACAGAAAATATCAAAGAATCTACAAATAAACTCCTGGAACTAGTAAGTCCATTCATCAAAGTCACAGGATACAAAAACACCATACAAAAGTAAGTTGTATTTCTATATGCTAACAATGTGCATGTGGGACTCAAATTCTAAGTACAATACCACTGTCATTGCCCCAAAAACCAAATAGTTATAAATCTGACAAAAACATGTAAGGACTCATATGCTGAAAGCCACAAAACGATGAGTAAAAAGCCAGAGATAGCTAACTACAGAAGAGACATACCTGCTTCATAGATAGAAAGACTCAATATAGTAAATTTTTAAATTCTCCCCAAATCAATATACTGGTTTAATGGATGCTGTTCCTATTAAAATGCCAGGAAGATATTTTTAAACACAGACAAGATAATTTTAAAATTTATACGGAAAGCACAAACAGTGCTTGATTCTAGCTAAATCAATGGAAAAAGAAGAACAAACTGGGAGAAATCACTATATTCCATTTCACCACATAATACAGCCACAGAACCAAGACTGTTCGGTATTGGTGGAAAAATAGACAGATTAATTGAACAGAAGGACCCAGAAATAGATCAACACAAGTACAGACTGATTTTTGACAAAGGAACAAGAGCAATTAAATGAAGAAAAGAAAAGCAAACGGTGCTTAATTAGACACACTTAAGCAAAACGAACAAAACTTTGACCTAAGTTTCACATCTTACATAAAACTTCTCTCAAAATGGATCATGGATTGAAATGTAAAATTATAAAACTCTTTAAACAAACAAAAAAATTAAAGAGAAAATCTTCACAATCAAGGGATAAGCAAACAGTTCTCAGATTTAACAAAAAAGCAAGGCATATAAAGGAAAAAAACTTTCATAAATCGGACCATCTCAAAATTAAAATATTTTGCTCTGGGAAAAGTGTTGTTGAAGAGAATGGATGAAAATTCAAGCTACAGTTTGGGAGAAAATAGTTACAAACTACATACCCAATAATATACTAGTATCTAGAAAATTTTAAGAATTTTTAAAAACTGAGCAGTGAAAGTAAACCCAATTAGAAAATAGGCAAAAAAACATTTACCAAGAGATATTTAACAAAAGAAGATATTCAGGTGACAAACAAGCATGTGAAAAGATGTTTAACATCATTAGCTATAAATAGGGAAATGCAAATTAAAAGCACAATGAGAATGCACAATGAATGATACAGCTACTCTCAAAGACTGCCTGGTGGCTTCCTAAAAATTACATATGCTACCCAGCATGGAGCACCTGGGTGGCTCAGTTGGTTAAGCATCTGACTCTTGATTTCAGATCAGGTCACGGTCTCAGGATTCATGAGTTCTAGCCCCACATCGGGTTCCTCAAGGACAGTGCAAAGCCTGCTTGGGATTCTCTCTCCCTCTCCCTCTTTCCCACTTACGTGTGCACTCTCTTGCTGTCTGTCTGTCTGTCTCTCTCTCTCTCTCTCTCTCAGAAATAAATAAATAAACTTTAAAAATTAAATGAATGAATGAATGAGCAAGCTGCCCAGCTACTGTACTTCTAGGCATTTGTCCCACTGAAAAGAAAACTAGGTCAATACCAAAACCTGTACACAAATGTTCATAGCAGTTTTATTTATGATAGAAAAACTGGAAACAATGCAGATGTCCTTCCTTAGGGGAATGATTAAAATCTATAACCACAGACTACTACCCAGAAACCAAAGGGAACACACAACAACTTGGATGAATCTCCATCATGTTGAATGGAAAAGGACAACCTCCAAAAGTTATACAGTGTATCGTTCCATTCATATGGAAACAATGACAAAACAATAAAAATGAAGAAAAAAATATTGGTTGCCAAGAGTCAATGTGTGGGGATACCGGGATAGGAGGAAAGGGGTATGGCTATAAAAGGCCAACATGACAGATCCTGTGAGGACAGAATTTTTAGTTTCTTGACCATATTACTGTCAATATCCTGGTTTTGATATCATACTATACTTTTACAAGATGTTACCATCGGGGGAAACTAGATAAAGGGAACATGGTATCTCTCTGTATCATTACATGTGACTGCATATATGTCTACCATCATCTCAACATGAAAAGCCTAATTTTTTAAAAGCACAGTAAGCAATAAGTTTCCCGATTTAATAGATGAGGAAACAATTTTTATCAAATTTCTGTATCTTGCCCCAGGTCATATACTATCAACAAATGGCAGAAGCAGAATTCAAACTCATGTTTGCCAGATTCCCAAAAAGAGGCACAAAGTAATCAATAGCATTTAAGGAATAACTGAGTATCTGTTTTACACCAGTATTACGGATACAAAAAACCCTGACAACAGAGTTCTGGTCTCTAGGATCTTGTGGTGCTAGAGAGGCACAGACTGATGAATAATTACAATACAATGCATTATGTATATACAAGGCCAAGTGCTTGCATTATTGAAGGAGATCAAGTGGATTCTTAGATGGGAGAGGGTGACCATTAATAAGCAGGAAACTAAGAGACTCTGACGTTTTAACAATGTCACTCTAGCAGTGTCTTCTAGCATAGGAAGGTATCATGAATGGCAGCATGGAGACCAATTAAAAGGGTCCTCTAATAAGCCAGGAGGGAGACGGTAAGAACAGAACTAAAATGGGTCCTTTGGGAACACAGATAACCAGTTGGATAGTGATGTCTTACCCATGATAGGAAATACAAATACATTTGGCTGAGGAAAGAGACATCAACTGCATTTTAGAGATGTTGCATTAAGCTATCTGTTGAATTTCAGGACAGATATCTAGTCCATTAAAAACAAAAACAAAAACAAACAACTGTCAATGAAACATATGCCTCTGCAATTCAAGGAAAAGATTAGACTAGTGATAGAGATTTTAGAATAACCCATTACAGGACATGGTAAAACACAAGAAAATGGAAAACTGCACAGAGGGAATGCATAAAATGAGAAGGAGAGAGTGGAATAAAATGAACTTAATTCAAGTAAACAGTATTTTAGAAGAATGATGGCTAGATACCGACCTAATTCAACAAAGAGATAACTCATAAATAATTTAAACGTGAATATTACAGAAAAGTGCATATATGTGCGTGATGGTGGTAAAAGAGAAGTTTGCTTTACTATATACAAATATAGACAAAGTTATTTTTAAATTTTTGGAAAGTAATCAGAATCCTGATGATCACAGGGAGTAATATTCTCTTGCTGCCATTGTTTTTGGTAATGCAATTACTTGAATTTCTCAATTTTTCTTGTTCACTATTTAAGACTGATACAATCATTTTTCCTAAATGTAAAAATAAGAAATGACTGGCTATGGGTGCCTGGGTGGCTCAGTTGATGAAGCATCTGACTTCGGCTCAGGTCATGATCTCACAGTGGTGGGTTCAAGCCCCGCATAGGGCTCTGTGTTGACAGTTCACAGCGTGGAGCCTGTTTCGGATTCTGTGTCTCCCTCTCTCTCTGCCCCTCCCCCACTCATGCTCTGTCTTGCTCTGTCTCTCAAAAATGAATAAAAGTTTAAAAAAAATGACTGGCTATCAAAGATGTCACATAATGTATTTTCTTACAATTGTGCACAAACTTCGCAGATGAAATATTCTTCCAACAATTACAAGTTTATATCAATCATTTCGTCAGTGTTTGGAAACAGAGAGAGGGATTTCTTTTTACCCCTTTAAAAAATACTGAAGGAAATTTCAAATTAACAGCCCTATAAAAAGAATCCCTTTTGGAATGTAGTAAAGAATGGTTTAAATTTGTTTTTTAAGCATCTCTATCCCTTGGTTTACACTAAGGCTTTTTAATCTCTCCAGATGAAACTAAAGACATTTTGGTGAGTTTTGAAAAAACAAAACAAAAAACCTCCAATGTAAGTTTAAAAAAATAAATCATTGGGAAGAAATAAAAGAATAAAAAATCGGCTGAGAATCACAGAGATCAAGAGCACCATAAACATGTCAAAAACAAGACAGATTTTTCTGTTTCTCTTTTTCCCCCATCCCTAATAAAAGCAAGATATTCTTCAATTAGCTCTGGAGCCTTACATTATTTAGCTTCATGATACAAACATGTGTCGGTGTATGAAGCATTGTTTCCTTGTTTGGTTGCTGAAGAAAATAGTAATATGGTCATTCAAATGAGGCAACTAATTTAAGGTCTCCTGTCTTTTTCCGTTTTATGAAGATCATTCCTTGAGATGTTTTTCCCCCTTTAACACTAGTTTACTCTCATTTCTTAATTCTGAATTTCAGTTTTCTATGGCAAGACATTCAAGGTGAAAGGAAAAGGTAAAGGAGGTAGAACACAGTTTTAATTTATCAAAATTCGTAACAGCAAACAATGGCTAATAGGCTATTCAAAGGAAAGTAATCCACGGAGAATATAAAGTAAATCCCAAACTACGATGTAACCTTTCCCAACCCTATATAGTATTTGTTATAATAACTTTAATAGTTAACAGTGCAAATGGTTTAAAATGGAGGATGATCTTTTTTAAGTAAAAATCCTTTATTTTGATTAGTATACACATACACGGGTTAAGGAGTAACTAATTTTGCGGTCATAAAAATACAGCAGAAGCAGATCCATACAGAAAGAAACAATGTGGGGGAAATGAGCCCTAAGTATACTAACTTCTTCTTTAAACCAGAAGAACGGAGGAGGGATTTTTCAACGTGCTTATGCATATATAATCATAAGAAGTAGGATGACAGTCATCACCGTTTCCATCTTGCCACATCACGGCTCCTCTCTCTAGGGTCTCAGCTTAACTTTACAGTCAATATGCCAATATCATCAACAAGCAAATCAAGGAAGAAAGGATTTCAAAAGGGAGGCATTTCAGGTTGCCCCTGGAAGCCTCATTTCTAACCCTATAAATTCCCAATAGAGTAAGTGACACATATGGATCCAGAATCAAACACGGCCAATGTGTTCAGGTAAGGTGAGTATGTGTTAGGAAGTAGACACTTCTTTCCCTGAGCCTAGTAATGACATACTAAAACACAGAACTGTAATCTCAAAATTTCTGATGCAATCAAAATCCACTGCTTCCCTAAAAATGTAACCCCATCCCCTCAACAGACATTAAAGGACAGTCTCCTACACGGTTAGTCACAATGGGTATTCTTCCTACACCCCAAAAACACTGCCAAGCTCTTCTTCCATATACAGGAGTGGGTCAAGTCAGATAACTGAAAGAAAAAAATAAAGACTCTGCAAGCTACAGGTTACGGGAAGTGATTGTCAGTTTGTCCCAGATCAGAAAACACATCAAGTTTCCCAACAAACACCCCTCTTGAAAACTGTCTATTTGATCTACAGCAGCATAGCCGGTCTTTCCTGTTAGCAGTTTCATTATTTTCCTTCTTCAAATTCTGAATAATGCTTCTGGGACAGGGTTTGAAGATTCTTTCCTCCTGGTCAATGGCAATGTCAGACTGTCAGCACAGAGCCCGCGTTTCATGCAAGAACCATTAAGCCAGAGGAAACACAGTCACAAAGAAAACTTCTGGCCTCATTTGCTTCCCCGAGGAGCCGGAGGAGCCCCGTCAACATGAGAAGGCTGCAGGGAGGTGGCGGCTTTCCCCAGGGAGAAGGAAACATATTGACTTACCTTCTCTGCATACTTGAACTTAACATAAAACCAGCTTGACTTGATCATTGTCTCACCTCCTGCCCTCGGAGGAAGAGAAGATGGAAAAAAAAATAAAAGGGAAAAGAAAAAACCTAACAGTACAACACTGAAGAAAAAGCCGTGTTTCAGGCAAAGGCTTCTTTCAAGATACGGAGGCTTCCAGAGGACGACGTGTATTCAAAGACAGGAGGGGCAAAGGGGGGAGACACGGGAAAATGCACTACTTCAAACCTGGCCTCCTTCCCCTTTGCGTTCCTGTACACCTTCCCTCTGCACCTACAACACTGTGTTTCCGGAAACTGCACTCCAGGACTGGCTCCTGAGCCGCCTGCTTTTCCCTCCCTCTGCTCGCTCCCTCTGCGTTGCTCTCTTGGCTGGCTGACAGAATTCCTCAAATGGGCTTCAGCTGCCTTCCTCACAAATGGCACATGTCAGGAAAGGCGGGAGGCAGGCCCTGGCCCCGCACCCTCCCAGAAGGCCCACCTCCTCCTCCCACCCCAACTCCCGCCGGATGAATAATGAATTCCAGCACGGTCCCTCAGGACACAGATTAACACCTGGCCAAACATTATTCTGACAAGAGCCTGTGTCTAGATAAAGGACTCTGCCACAACTTTAGCCCCACGGTCCCCAAAACAAGATCAGGAGGTGACCTTTCTCCATGCCTACAGAAGATTACAACACTCAAAACAGTCCGGTCTCTTCGGCAAAAAGCGAATAAGAATCCATTTTAAATTCTCCAGCTGAAACAACATCTTTCAACCTCCTGTAGCCAGAGGAGGAGAACAGGGCCAGCTTTCTCTTGCCATTCCCTTTTACCTCTACTAGCTGCCAAAGCAGCTCCCGGTATTCAGCCTCAGGAACTAACAGCTTGGAAGATGATTGACATTTTATATGCACATTTTCCCCCCCAGAAATGTACAGTGTTTTTATTTTTGTTTTATCACTATTAACTCATTGAACTTTTCAAGATTTCATGGGGAGAAAAAAAGGTGAAACAGAATCACAGCACCCACTCTATAAGATGCAAGAAACAGAAGGGACAGAGACTGAGGGGGGAGATCTAGGAGCGTGGCTTTAGCATATGCGAACGTGCACCGCTGCGCTACAGATAATCTGCTAGACACAATCAGACCCGTGGGAAACAGCGATCCTCAAACTATTTAATAACAGGTTGGCACATCTCCTGTCCATACTTCCCACACCCCTGCCCGCAAGTGATAAATATTTATTAAATACAAAATAATTAAGATTCCTCTGGATTTAAAACTACAGTCTACAGGATGATGTAAACTCCCCTCACCTGCAGAGAGAAACAGGTTGAGTTATCATCAGCTTCCACCTTTCAAAGTGGTTTGAAAAAACAGTTTGAACTATTTTCCCACTCAGCTGGCTCGTGCCCACTTTTATTGTAAACGATGCACGGGACAGTGAAACCTGTGGGCTGTTCTAATGAGCATCCCGTACGGCCCATCAGGAGGGCCCACGTCCACAAGGGGTTTATCTCCGTTTCACATCTGCAAATGGCCAGGAGCACGTGTGGTCCATCATTTCATCCCCGACCTTTGTGTCCTAGAAGCTCCGACCCTTCATCCCTACAGACCCTTCAGCCGAGGTACATCATGCTTTCCTCAGTCGAGGTGTTTGAGGGCGTAACATTCGCTGAGGCCAAAATGTGATTTACTAAATGTCTTGACTGAAAAGGGACATGCGTCCATTTTCGAAACTGCTATTCCACACCGTCAGGCTAAGCAGCGGCTTCATTTCTGCGTTCCAAATTTTAGGAGGGATTGTCTTTGAAAAGCCCTCTTGAAACACTCTGCCCCTACATCACAATAATCATAAAGCTTCTCATAATGTTTTTGAAGAAGGTTTTCCTCTGCAGGCACCCAAACTTCCTACTGAGACTGGCGAGGGTGTCAAAACTCACCTCCGAACACGCATGGACAATAAAGGATCCCAGCGGGTTCTAATTTGAGGTAATAAGTGAGGGTGTAAATCACTTCGGAGGCAGGAAATGGAGCGAATGGGGTTCACACCTGAAGGCCACTAATTTCTCTGAGAACGATGGCTCTATTCGTACTGGCCCCTCTCAGTTCCCTGAGTCTTTCCAGAATCCGGGTGTTCTACTTCCAAGAACACCCTTACATTTCCCTATCTCATCACCTAACTCACATTCTCTCATCCTTTAGATTGGTGCTTAGCTGTCACTTCCTCTAAGACGCTGTCCTCATCCTCACCCCTGATCCTGCAGTGGGTGCATCTGTCACATACCAAACATCTCCCCTCTGGAGCACTTCTCGTACAATGTGCCGTTTGCCTATTTACTTCTCGCATCTCCCTCTGAAGCGGAAGCCTCTCCAGAGCCAAGTCCCAGGCTCCCTCCATCACAGCTACAGCCTGTGACTTGGGACCAGTACGTGGACACGGCTGAGGCTCAGCGAGTACTTGCTGGACGGGATGGAGGGAGGAAAAGTTAGGTCTCACGGCAAGAATGGGGATGACACAATGCATGTAAAGTCCTTAGCACATTTTCTCTAGCATGGTAAGTTCCTGATAAATGTTTGCCAGCGTTGCAGCCTTCCGTGGAGACAGTCTGGAACTGCTACCAAAGGGACAAAGAAGGAAACTCAATAAATGCACTGATGGGCAGCAATGAAAAAACTTCAGATATTGAGGTCCACTGTAATACCTACATAACATTATGTAATCTATATAAACGGTAACATTTCAGACAGAATTTTAATTCATTCAAGTGGAACACAGAAGCTTAAGAGACAGCAGACAGCCGACACGTTCCCAGAAGGAAGTGGAAGAAAGACAAGAACAGGAACAGAAGCAGTGAGGGGTTCCCATATAACAAGGCTGGGTGAGGAATGAGGGCAGGCCAGAGGGGCCTGTGGTCTGAAAGGAAGGTGAGGTGTGCAGGGTTTCACAGGACAGAGGGAGGCGGAGGGGAAAGATGACTGGGTGACCACGGACCAACCATACTTACAGATGTGACAGCATGGCATTCGGGGTTCAGGGACAGATTATGGGCGATTGGTTCTTTTAGAGGTCAATTCATTTCTTCACGATTTTTCCCCCTTTTATTGTAACTACAAATGCTCATGGAGAAGAGGAAAAAATAAGATAATGAAAGAGTACCAAAAGCCAGAATTTTGGTAATCAAGTATTTAGACTCATTTTGTAGGCTTAGCGAATATTCTAATTGGGAAAAGACTTTAAAAGTTTGTAAAAACTGGGGTGCTTGGGTGGTTCAGTCACTTAAGCATCCAACTTCAGCTCGGGTCATGATCTCACAGCTTGTGGGTTCAAGCCCTGCGCCAGGCTCCATGCTGACAGCTCAGAGCCTGGAGCCTGCTTTGGATTCTGTCTCTCTCTCTCTCTCTCTCTCTGCCCCTCCCCCGCTTGTGCTCTGTCTCTCAAAAACAAATAAATGTTAAAAAAAAATTTTTTTTTAAGTTCATGAAAACCAATAATGTCTAACTTTTAGCATGAGGCCCTCTTTTAATTAAAAAGAAAGAAGGATTCAGGTGCCTAGGGGGCCCAGTCAGTTAAGCAGCCAACTCTCAGTTTGGGCTCAGGTCACAATCTCATGGTCTGTGAGTTTGAGCCCTACGTTGGACTTTGCGCTGACAGTGTGGAGCCTGCTTGGGATTCTCTCTCTCTCCCTTTCTCTCCACCCCTCCCCTGCTCGTTATCTGTCTCTCAAAATAAAAATAAAAACAATAATAATAATAAAAAGAAATAAGGAAGTCCCCATTTGATAACATACTGAATTTTAGCAGGTATTCATTAATTGAAGAAACACAAAATGTAAGAATTTAATAATGCTTTTTAATGAATTTCTATTTCATTAAGCATCCCTTCTGTAAACAAATGGGCATACAAGGACATGCCACATGTGACCTATTTAGTGCCCTGATAAAGGTTGTGCATTCTAGACTGGGAAGTGACCTGGGTCAAACACCACAGTGATGAAAGCAGTGATGCCCAGAGAGGTAAAGTGACTTCCCCAAGGTCTCAGAAAGTCAGTGGCTAAGCTGGGTCTATGAGTCTTTCTGGCTGGTTAGCCTGGCTTCAGGCTACTGCACCCAAGGGTATCCCTGAGAATACGTCTAGGACTATAACTGTGTTACACATTTCTGGTCACTTTAGTAGGATCCTGGAACAGACAGAATTAATAACACAACACAAATTCTCTTAGAATCAAGGGGAGCTAAAATAGAATCGCTATTTACTTTCTCCCCTCAAAACAGCTAATATTTGCATGAATATAAGGCACTGCCTAATGGGACATAAGGAGACGAGGGTCAATTCAAGAGGTAGATTTCTGATTACATTTTGTTTAAAGCGTCTTAAAAGAGGGGACAGACAAGAAGTGATGAAGGCAGGAAGAAAAGGCTACTTTGAGAGAGAGACTATAACGCAACAGTCAGTGGTTACCCGCAAAAGCTTTGGAGACAGAGGGACCTCAGTTCCAATAGTGGCCACGCCAAATGCTGGGTTTAACTGTAAACTAGTTATCTCACTCAACCTCAGCTTCCCCATCTGTACACTGAGGCTGATCAAACCTACCTAAACATGAGGATTTCTGTGACAATTCAATGGACCCGTGTCTGTAAAGCAGTTAACATAGCTCAAGACTCACAACTGAGCTTAACAAAAACTAAAAGCAGTGTCACCTTCAACTATATCACAACCTCCTAACCTTTGCTTCTTAGCTATAGTCAGTTGGAAACACAATCAAAATACCACTTCTTAGACTTCAAGTCAGACCCTCTACCTGCTGTAATAGAGCCTTAATCACACTCTGATTATGTTCAAAGCCTGACTTGCCAAAAGGAAGAGGGAAAGAAGACCAGGGAAGATGCTCTGAGTCTCCCTAGCTCCTTGGCAAACACCAGTGAGAAATGGCATGGCCTGTCAGCTGCAAGGCAGTCATTTCCAAAAACAGGAGTGTGTTCCCTAATAAAAACATGACTGCTGTTTTATCCTTAACGTTTTCTGGAGAATTAAAGTCCACAAAAACATGCACAGAGATAAAACAAACTAGCAATTGAGTCCTCTTAATAACTCTGAAACCGTAACCAAGACAGGCCTTCTACAGCAACTCATTTTCATTTTCTGACATAAACTCCTTCTCCTTCCAACTCCCGCCAGCTTGTTTTGTTTCGTTTTAAACAGACAGTTTACTGTTAAAATGGGACAGTCTGTGTGGAGGAACTGCTTCAGCTGCACTAAAAGAACTCCATTTCCATCACAGCTGTACTTGGAACACACCACTTCCTCTGGCGGAGCATCTGAACACTTGTTAAGAGAGGCTGAAGAGGTATGATGGGCGCTGAAGGACTTTCTCTTTTCTCAGCAAACAGGGCTGGTCACAGCTCTTGTAAAACCTTTGCAAGGATTCATTATCCGTC
Source organism: Acinonyx jubatus (assembly GCF_027475565.1). Classification (NCBI taxonomy): domain Eukaryota; kingdom Metazoa; phylum Chordata; class Mammalia; order Carnivora; family Felidae; genus Acinonyx; species Acinonyx jubatus. The sequence continues at coordinate 23,421,483 of NC_069398.1, forward strand.
AAAATTTGCAGGAGTCTTCCAGCCTTCGAATATGGTGTTTCCTCTGCTGGCAAAGACTCTTCCTCTGTTCCTCAACACTCCTGTCCCTGCCCAAGCAAGCACATGCATTCATGCACACAATGTGCATGCAAACCACACACACACACACACACACACACACACACACACACACACACACACACACACAACTCTACCTTGACTTAACTCACAATTCTCATCTCAGACCTCAAATCCTCACAAAAGCTTCTCTTGGACCTCCAAGAAAGACTTTGCAAATGAAACTGTTTAGAAGTTTAGCTTAACAGTAAAGCTTAAAATTACTTGAACACAACTTACAAAGAGATACAGCTGACTTGTAAACAGAGAGATTTTTATCCTACTCTCTGCTATTCAGCAGAAAGGAAAAAAAAAGCCACATGTTCTTTCTTACTCATTACACTCCGTGATAAATGTGTTCTTCATTAAACCCTTAGGGGGAGGGAGAAATACACATCAGCTGAGCATTTCAGAGACCGGCATCGTGCCTGTGTTATCTGCATCTGACCTGCTCTCTGCTCCTAAGAGGCACAGGGCCTAGCAGGAAAAAAGCCAAGGCCTGCTGCCAAGAACAGACTCACACGGCACCACTCCAAGCTAAGTAGTTTCCAGAGTCCTTGAAGGAACCAGGCCAAAGTCCCACCTAGGATTCTCAAGGTGGGAAAAAGGTCTCAGCAGACACAGAGCCATCTTGCAGGAAGACTGGAGGAGGAGAAGAACGGCTTCCACAGGGTCAGCTGCAGGCCACCTTCCCCTCTAAAGAGTCCCCTCCTGGGTAATGTTCCTCCCTTGTCATAATTACTACGTGGGCAAACAAACTCAAGCTATCCCAGAGTTAGATGCATGAACAATGACCTATTACCATGCACTGAAGTATAGCAAATAATACTCAGTTTCTGAACCAATTACCTTCATAGAGGTGAACTTCGATACTTAGAATTCCTTGAGGTTGTGTGAGTTTTGTTATTTTTTTTTCCTCAGAACATTCCAAAAAAGCCATCAGAAAGGTCAAACTGTTTAAGACTGGATTAAAGGCAGGAAACCAATAATCCTCTTTTGAGAGGAAGAATTAAACAGCTTTACAAAATGGGCTCTGTCTATACACGCAACATGTTAAGGAACATTCTATTTATTCATTTTTCTATTATAGAAATATGTTCAGGGGTGCCTGGGTGGCTCAGTCAGTTAAGCGTCTGACTTCAGCTCAGGTCATGACCTCACGGTTCATGGGTTCAAGCCCCGTGTCAGGCTCTATGCTGACAGCTTAGAGGCTGGAGCTGCTTCAGATTCTGTGTCTCTCTCTCTCTCAAAATTAAATAAACATTAAAAAAAATTTTTTTAAGAATGAAATATGTTCATTTGGGTAAACTAGATGAATAAATTGTCTCTGACATTAAGAGCCATGGAAATCTGAACTAAGAAATTGTTTCAGGTTCTGTCCATACTTTTAATGCTATATAAGGAAAAGACAACTGAAGCCCATACAAAAGGAACAGGTATGTATTTGAAGGAAGGTATCAAAATATACTGAGATAGCAACCAATAACAGGACCAATGTTGAAGAGATCTTTCGAAAAAGTTCCTAAGAATAGATATTCTATAACTTACTTTAAAATATAAAAAGTATCTAAGCTTGATCCAATCACCTCATCTACATCTAAAACATATGGATCAAAAACATTAAAAACCAAGAAACAAAGGCAGCATCTCTCCCATGGATTTCAGAACTTGACAGAGTTGGGGAGGTTATATATTTCATGTAAGTAATAGTCCACATTCCTGATTAAGTGCTCCCTCACTTCATCCATCCACACCAAAAGGACCTAATTCTTTCCAGTTACAGACCATTTTTTAGAGATGCTGGTAAGCAAGCACAAAACAAAGATTTTACACAAATAATGCAGCATCTGACAGCCAAAAAGAGATAACCAACAGACCTCCTAGGGAGTTAGCACAGGCACAGAGAGCACTGACGGTGATCGGTGAGGAGCAGAAGGAGCAACTCGCACATGCACAGACAGAAACAGAGCCATCCCTCCCTGAAATGACCTGGCCGTCTGGTTGGGGAGACTAATGATACACATAGGAAGTGACTTATGACCTCCTATTACAAACCAACAAATCCCACAAGTGCAAATCAATACACCACACACAGAAGTTGATGAGTATCTAGGAGGCAATAAGAGAGAGATTAAAGGTGGATGAGAAAGATTTGCTATGAAAAAGGAGCTTTGAAAAGAATACAGAAGCTGATTTGGTCAAGGAAAGGAACAAGACATTCCAGGTAGACATAAAACACCTGCAAAGCAAAAGATAAAACTGAAATTGTGCTCCTTCCCATCAATATAAATTTCACTGATAAACTCAGCTCATGTTCACATCTCTGCATCAAAGGTCGTTGAAAAATGACTACTTCTGAAGTTTGACATGTGTCTTTTTACAAAAATGTGTGTATGTACACACACATTTCAGTACAACTCTACTCATATACCTATTCCTTTTTTACACACTTACATAGATAAATGGCAGCCAAGTTATTTTAACTGGTTTTGCAGTACGAATTCAGAATGATTATAATTACAGTTTCTCTTTTAAAATGAGGTTTTGTTCTTTAATATTCATTGACTACTAGCTTGCTTCCCACACACAACACATTATTTACCCTCCAGTGGCTTGGTGCATCAATTATGGTAATAGTTTGTGAATAACATTCACATTATGGAAAAATGAGCCTGGTTACTTAGCTCTCCCTCTGGAAAATTGTCACAAACATACGTATCATCTGTCTCTACTTAGAGTGCAGCAATTAGTAATTATAGCTGTATATACTTTTGTAACGAAAAGGGGAAAATAGATCTGAAATGTCATGTTTCCAAATGTTCTGAGGATATTGTCTAAAATTATTTTGTTTGAACTCTAGTTTACAAAGAAGCAATGCATTTTGACAAAAAGTCATCACTAATAGCATACTGGATACGGAAAAAGAGACAAAGACCGCACAAATGACACCACCCCCTAACAATTCCTTCTTCAACCAGATCAGACTAGATATAAATAAACCAAGGCCAGTGGGAGATCTGAATACAGCCCTGTGAGCAAGACAGAACTGAAATCAAACCACTATCTTAACCATTCTTTAGCTGGTTCAACAGTTGCTTACTCAGTGCCTACTTTATACCAAACACAGTACCTGGCTCCATAGAAACCTTTAAAAATGAGACAAAATAACTTTTACAAGGTTACCTTATAATAAAGGAATTAGAAACATACCACTACAATCTAGCACAAAGTATACAGATTTTTAAGATACAAAAATAGTTCTGAGAAGAGAATTATTTCCGTTGGCAGAGAAAGGAGGTACCAGAGAGCTTTACCAAGGTATGAAATGCTGAACCATGGCAAGGACAGGACATTAAAGTTCACGTTTTCTAAGTAAAAGCAATCCTGGGTGACAAGTGTGCCAAGATCCCACTGAGAATGGGCACTCAGAAGGAAGCAGAATGAAGGCCAGAGGAAAGAGGCCAAAATGTGGGCAGCCTGGGGCCCCTGGGTGGCTCAGTGGGTTAAGCATCTGACTCTTGATTTTGGCTGAGGTTATGATCTCAAGGTTCATGGGATCGAGCCCCACATAGAGCTCCATTCTGACAGCACACACAGCCTGCTTGGGATTCTCTCTCTCCCTCTCTCTCTCTGCCCCTGACCACTCCCCCTCACTCCCTCCCTCCCTCTCAAAATAAACTTAAAAAAAAAAAACAAAAAACAAAAAACAAAAAAACCTGGGTAGCATGGTTTTGATGGTCATCCTCATGGATATTTAAATTTACAGGTCACACATGACTTAGCTTCTTTGATGCCCAATTTATAATGACTACATTTGAAAATGAGGACAATAGAATACTCTCAAGAATTTCTGAGAAGAGTGATAAGGTTATCCTGCAAGTAACTTGCATCGTTTCTCACACCATAGGGCTTCCTATAGATCTTGAAATGTTACCACTTTATTGCAACCAAGAAAATGACTTTTAGAAAAAAAGTAACTGGAAGAAGAGTTTTTAAAAGGAGAAAGGAAGGGAACCGCAGTCATAGTAGGAGGAATGGGGAAGACAGGATGAAAATAAATCTGCCATTATAGATTTCATTCTTCCACAGTGCCCTAAAAGACTGATCACTGGAGAGTCTAGAATTTCAGAGGCAATGGGCAAAATTTGGAATGGCTGATTATTAAGAGGAAGCCTGTAGATCCCCCCTTGTATAGGCAGAATGTGAGAATTTACAAGTTAGTCCAGGATGGCTCTGGTTTACATATCACAGAGGCATCTTGGATATGGGGCCTCTCCAAATATCATTTCTCACAGTGTCACCCTAGCCTCTCCCTTGCCAATGCCAAAGATAGGCTACCAAAAGCAGTCCAGCACATTGCCTATCTGAGGATGACTAATTACTCTTCCAGGAACTTCTTACTAAAGATCTAATCCAGTGGCTCTCAAAGCGCAGGCTGCCAGACCAGTAGCATCAACACCTAGAATTTGTTAAAAGCATAAATTGTCAGGCCCTCCCCCAACCTATGGAATCAGAAACCTTGGGTGGGTGGGGTGGGGCCCAGCAATCTGTTCAATGAGCCTTATTAATGATTCTGATGCTGGTTCAAGTCTGAGAATCACTGACCTAGTGTGACATCCTACTTGCAGAATGAAAGAAACAGAGACCCGAAGAGAAGGTCATAGGTCTCCACAGTCTCCAGACTCTTAGCCATTGGTTCTCTTCTCTGCACTACACTACCTGTGTGGACACCTAAGCAATGGATGTGCCCTGGCTTCATGCTTTTAGCTCTGCCCCTCTGCCCTAATGTGCCCTACCATGGCTCCAATGGAGGTGTTTCCTGACAAGCAGGGCAAGCAAGAGAAGCCAAAAAGTCCATGGCTCAGTTACTGTGGAGTGGCACCAGAAGCAAGTACAGATTCATGTGCTAGAACAGGGGTCCTCAACCTTTTCCCATAAAGGGGCAGTTAGTAAACACTTCAGGTTTTGCAGGCCACACTATGTTGGAATTATTCCACTCTGCCATTATAGCTCACAAGTAGCCAAAGAAAACACATAAACGAAGGGGTACAGCTATGTTCCACACAGAACTTTATTTACTGAAACAGACACCAGATCAGGTCTGTCCATCAAGCTGAAGTTTGCTGCCTCCTGTTGCAGAACATGTCTAGCACAGAATAGGTATTCTATAAAAACCTAGTTGAATGACTAAAGAAATACAAGGGAGGACTGGTGGCTGTTGTTCCCTACATTCATCAGTGTCTCCCAAGGTCACTCTTCTTCCTCAGCATTGGGACTGGTACCTGCACCTGCTTATGTAAGCTACACCTGCAATGAGATGAAAGACTGGGGGGGGGGGGGGAGGGGGGACAAAATTCTACACCATGCCTCTTGCCAAGTCACATACCCTAACCCAGGGCTGCTCTGCTCTGCCAGGAGAAAGGGGAGACTTTTGTGATGTGCACAAAGGCACTGGTTGTTTGCCAAACCATGTGCCCTCAGAACTGAATCCACCTGGGGAGAGTTGTTCTCTAATTTGTCCATATACATCCATCCTCTGTCTCCTACTCTCTTCTCACTCTTCATCTGGATCCCAAGATACCCATTAACAATTACTGGACACTTCTACGGGCAGTTCTCCAGACCATGAATAATCTCCACATAATTTTGAGTTTAAACCCTTATCAGTATTAAAAAAAATTTTTGAGCATATTCCTTTAATACATATGCAACTATTTATATGACATTGATGTACTTTACATGTTACAAAATATCCAAATAAATATCAGGGTGATTATATAGATAAAATGAACACAGGTTTTAATGTTTTACTCCACATAATGGCATTAGCTATTATCTCAAGATACAACTTCCAAAGTCAATCATTAATGATCATGGATATAAACCTCAGTTCCCAATTATTTTTAAAAAAATTTTTTTTAACGTTTATTTATTTTTGAGACAGAGAGAGACAGAGCATAAACGGGGGAGGGTCAGAGAGAGAGGGAGACACAGAATCTGAAACAGGCTCCAGGCTCTGAGCTCTCAGCACAGAGCCTGACGCGGGGCTCGAACTCATTGACCGCGACATCGTGACCTGAGCCGAAGTCGGACGCCCAACCGACTGAGCCACCCAGGCGCCCCCCAATTATTTTTATAATTTAACTCTCTGGCCAACTTCTTACTAGATACGATTCTGTAGTTGCTGTCTGTACTTAGTAACAGGTTGATAAGGAGCTCATAAAAAGAATGGCAATATACACTCAACAATTTTCCTGATATCCCCTGTGCTTGTACCTAATTCCACAGTTAATTTGAAGGAATTTTTAAAATCACTGGTCCTTTTCATGAGGGTTAATTTAAAGTGAATTGTATAACCTGGCAACACACTTTCTGATCCATACAAACTGGAACATGTCCACAACAGAGTGAACAAAAGGCTAATTAAGGCTGAGGGAATCTGCCATTTTGTAAAACTTCCACTCTCCCTTCAGGGCACCTGACCCCACCCCCCCCCCATGGGGCACTGACTATCCCACAGATAATAGATGCCAACTCAAATACTAAATTCCAATAATGTTCCATGTGTCTTCCTTAAAGATAATAAATCTAAACATAATTTCTACTATTTTGTCCTGTGCGCAAATGGATTATCCTAAAATTCCCATGGGGAGGGGGAGGCATGTATCCCACCTTAGACAGCTCCACTCCAGGTCAGTGCTCCTCAACTACAGGTGTCCTAGGTCAACAGCTCCACTCCAGTCAGTGCTCAACTACACGTGTCCTGGGTCATAAAATCAATTACATGGGTAATGACCACCGTGTGTGTGTGTGTGTGTGTGTGTGTGTGTGTGTGTGTGTGTGTTAGTGGAAGAGAACAGAAAAGGAAATGTTAGAAGGGATCATTTAATAAAACTTTGTTTCAGCTTTATATGTAAGCATGGCTGTTCATGCATTTGTGTATGTGCATGCTCAAGCATGTACACTTGACCATGGTATAAACTGCATTTCTAACTGTATGGATTGGGGAAAAACATTTTGAAAGCCATGCTCTAGACAAAAGAATATGGAAACTCCTTGGAATGAGACGCCAGCACATTGTGCTGGCGTCTCATTCCAAGGAGTTTCCAAATGGTCAAAATGCTAGGTGAGGAGAGAGAAGGCAAAGAAGCAGTTTGGCTTCTGGGCTCCAATTATTAGATTTGGATCTGAATGCCAGTTCTACACTTTCTAGGTGTATAATTAGGGAAGACACAATCTCTAGGCCTTTGCTTTCTTTACCTAAAATGTGGAGATGACAACACCTTAGGAGAGTTACTGGCAATCATGGAGGTGCCCAGAGAGTACCCAGCACATAGTAGGTATTAATGGCAGAGGACACGTTCCCTTAGAGAAGCACACAACTCTGTTAAGGAAGCTTAGTTAAACAAAAGGAAATTAAACAAAACATAGCACAGATCAGCACAGGAGAAAGCATGGTCCAGAGTGTACCGTATTCAAACTAGTAAGCCCTCTTTGGTAGCGAAAGAGATGGTTTCATAAAAAAACACAGATGCTGAAAAACCTATAATAGCACTCTCCCTCCCAATCACCCTCCAACTCAAACACATACCCTTGAGGCCACAGAAAATAAAAGCAAAAGAAACAAAGGAATGAAATACAGTTTAGAAGAAGAAAAAAGGCCTCTCATAATCTCTAGCTTCCTGTAGCACAGCTTTCATTATTCATGAAGATAATTTGTAAGCAATATGCAAAATGTATTTACTTGGAAATCCATATGGTGTTACAGAACAATTGCAAATCGAACTGTCTGGGTGCTCCACTTAAGAGCCGTTCCAGCCATCACAATGGGTTCTTTACAATCTCCAAAATCCATTTGGTTTCTCTAAAAGCTAGATTAGCTTTAATAATCCTAAAATACTAGATTCCAAACAATAAAGCCTTGGTCTGTGCATACATACGATCACAAGTGCCACTAATGATTGAACTTGGACCATTTGATTTTCTCAAATAGCCCAGGGGAACAGGTTCTAGACCTAGTTGGGCCACTGGCCAGCTTTGTGACCTTGAGGAAAGCAAAACTCTCAGCTTCTCTTTCCCCATCTACAAAATATGGAAGTTATCCAACAAGAACAGGTGATGGGCACCTGGGTGGCTCAATCAGTAAGTGTCCAACTCTTGATTTTGGCTCAGGTCATGATCTCACGGTTCGTGGGTTTGAGCCCTACATCAGGCTCTGTGACTGTGGTGCCTGCTTGGGATTCTCTCTCTCCCTCTCTATCCACTCCTGCCCTGATTGTGCGCTTGCACTTTCTCTCTCTCAAAATAAATAATTTTTTTTAAAAAAATATACCAATTGAACTGACAGTCCTATTTTATTGACCAGCACATTGCCTTTTTTTTTTTTTTTTTTCAAATGGTTCTGACTGCCTGAAGCAGGAACAAGACTGCAGTCTGCCCTCGGCCCCACCCCTCTCTATTACATCATAAGGGAAAAGTCACACAATTACGACATCCGCTCAGCACCTGAAGGCATTGCGGGCTCCCCATCTAGCTCTAAAATACGAACCGCAATGGGACAAATGATGGTAAAAAACAAACAAACAAACACAGGAAGAGTAAAGTAACCTACATCTAACCCTAAAAACTTTAAGGATCCATCAACAAATCAGCAGATGTTCTGGATTTCCTCAGGTTCACCCTATGAAATATCCATCAGGAGTAAGAAGCAGGAAATGTATAACACAGGCTGAACCTATGATGCATCATGGAGGCAGGGCCTCCTGGGTTTTAGCAGCCACAAACTAAATTCCCTAGGATAAAAGCCTGAGAGATACATGCAGAGAAAGGTGGAGGGGCAGGCCTCCTCTAGACTCCCACGTAGGAATTTACTAAGAACCAAAACAATTCCTGTTTAGGGGTTAAGTCATTGGGAGGTACATATATTATCTTATTTGGGCCTCTCTTCAGCAACTGCCTTGAGGTTAAGAACTCAGTAAAGCTAGTGGAAGAATGGAGAACAAGTTGGCATTTCTATGAAAACATTCTACAAAAAAGTTCTACTGACTATACACACAAAGAATTCTAATATCTCTGCCTGCAGTTTCCACCTCAGGCCGGCTACCCTTCCACTAATGGGAAATGAACAGAAGGCTGGGTCTCCCCAGATGTGGAAGAACATTCCAGCTGCTGAACACAACCTGTTTGCAATTTTCTACTCAACCACCAGAATGAAAACGCAAACCTTCAGAAAAAACAGACCCTTAAACTTCCTCCTGACTGCTGTTAGTGGTTTCTTTAATCTTTTAAGCTCTTGGGCTTAATACAGCAGCTGCCATCAGAGTATTTATATTGTTGCTGAAGATAGGACAAAGGGAAAAAAAAACCATACTAAATTCAGAAACATGGATTTCCATTCTGCCACAATCCAGGCTGAAATGGAAGGGAAAAAAAGGAACACAACAATATTGGGCATTAGCAACGGAGGAACAGAGGGGCTGGAAGGGTGGTACCAGGAGTGTCTGCGTGCTTATGGCACTGCGCCACCCTCCAGTGCCAACACTAAGTCCCTTCCTTTCAGGACAGGATCTCTTAAAAGAGCTGTTATCAAACAACATGGAGATAGGTTTCATGGAAATAAAATACATGAACTCTTCTTTGCATAAAGATGAGGGTGATTCTAAATGTAAATGTTCTCACAGTTATGCAACTTTAGAATAGGAAGATTTTAATTGTCATCTAATGTATTATCAAATGTATCATCTAATGTCATCAAATTTGTCCGTGAAAGTGCCCTTAACGGCAGAGAACAGTAAATACAAAACCAGGGAATGCTTTTCTGTGACCTGGTGTTAGCATACTTCTTTCCGTTTTGGTGATACATCCCATCACCATATAAATACATCTGAATGTCATTTAGTCTTCGGTATGTTTCCTTTAAAGTATAAAATTAATGTTTTGGCAAAAATCTCAGGTAAAACAAATATGCAAGGATACATCTGCTGGGATTATACTGAGACTTGAGACAGCTCCTAACATATTGCCACATTTCCCATGAAAACACATAACAGAGAACCATGATCTAGTTCAATAGTACAGTTCAGACGATTGGGAAACTATGATCCAGAGAGGCAAAAACTCATGCCCAAGGTCATGCGAGTTCTACACTCAAGTTACCATTATGACTACTAGTTAAGTGCAGTGCACTTTTCACTAATTTACTTAGATTTTAAATAGCAGAAGTAATTAGAAAGCGGACTACTCCAGAATTCACTTCCTCTCCCTCAAATTGTCCAAACTTTTTGGATAGTTGAGGGGGGAGTCTCAGTCCACCTGCTACTGCCCATAAACTATTTCCATTTGTAATCACATTAACATTTTAATAATTTAGTGAGTGCTTCACTTTGATTATTTTCATTTTTTAATTTAGTATCTTTTTTATCTTTATATCAAGAAGTATGGGTAGCACAAGTATAAATTAATACTTTCACACTTTAACTGTTTTTGGAAGAGAAAAAAACGTAAATGTTATCCCTTCAGGGAAAAATTACATAAAAAAGTCTCAATCGTTAGAAATAAGAAAGTGCCATAAAAGCATACAAAAACCAATTTACTAATGAGGTACCTAGAAATTAAAATCTGGGCACTATCTCTTTGGGTACATCTAAGGAGAAACACAAAATTTTAAGTGACTAAAACAGTCTGCTTTTCCTTATTTCTAAACAAAATCCAAGGTCTTTAAATCAATTTTCCAGATTTGGGGGGGGGGGGGGAGTTTTTCTCATCCACCCAACTATAATTAGCTAAGAGTTAAAGTCTCATTCTTCCTCTCTGAAATAACTAACCTACTCCCTTTTCTTATAGTTCATTGGCTAATGGATAGCCCTAATGAATTCCTGTTAAAGGGAAAATCAGCTAAAAGCATACTTCTCAATGCAAGTCCCAGAGGAACAATGAAAATCCAGCTGCCATTTTGGAATTGCCTCTTCTGATCAGACTCCCCATAGTCATTTTAAAAAGCATAAAAGTGTTCATTAGCTCACTGGCTGTTTCTCAAACAGCCTTAGTTAATTCACTGTGTGGATTTAGTGAGGCCACAAAGGAACCAAGTAAAAAGTGACGGCTACTATCCACTCTATATGATCAGAGAGGCTCACTGTCCCCATTCTCAGCTTTCAGTGGCTCTAGGTACACTATTAAGTAGCACAGGCTCTTACCTAGCTCTGCAATTTCAGAGCACAAATGGATAAAATGAAAATACAATCCTGATCAGAAGGCAAAGAACTCAGAAACTACTGTCCTTCCTATTTTCTAAACAATAAAAAATTACAACACTCTTCTGGAAACAAAAAGGCCTAAAGACACAAGAAATGTAATCACATGATATTCTCAACATCTAACTTAGCTCAGTCAAGAAATACTGGAAGTTAATATGACCAAGGTTCTCAAAATTAAGATGTTTGAGGGGGGCTGGGTGGCTCAGTGGTTAAGCGTCCGACTTTGGCTCAAGTCATGATCTCCTGGTTGATGAGTTTGAGCCCCGCACTGGGCTCTGTGCTGATGGCTCAGAGCCTACAGCCTGCTTCAGATTCTGTGTCTCCCTCTCTCTTGCTCTGCCCCACCCCTCTCATGCTCTTTCTCTCTCTGTCTCTCAAAAATAAATAAACATTCAAAAATTTTAAGAATAAGTACATAAAAATCTTTAAAAAAAAAAAAAAAGATGTTCTAGAATAAGCCCTGAGTTCATAACAGATATGCAGAAGCTCCTGGAGGTCCAGCTCCATGGTAGCAGCTCAAAGAACCTAAAACCAGTGAACCAGTGACTGGAGGAGGCCCAGATAATCAGACCTTATAATTGGCTACAACAGCTGATGAGCAAACTTAGGATGCCATTTTAAAGAGGTTCCCCTAAAACTTTCATAACACTTTTTGCTGAGTTGAAGGTTAAGTAAAATGCAATACTGAAATCTCACTAAAACAGGTACCTGAAACAACCACTGATGTAACTGAAAAAAATTCTTCCTTGCACATTTACTACCATACTCACTGCTATGATCTTCAAATCTGTCCTTTCTAAGCTAGAATTTGTGCTAATATGTAAATGTGGTATTTACTGCTATGGCATGACTTTGCCATTTATGGATGACTCGATCCCCAGTCTTCAATAAAACTCCTACAAAATCTATACAGAGCACATCTTGATGTTATTTGATCTAAACTTGGAAAACTGGACCACAAATTCTGTGGCAGTGCTTGATTATGAGAGGTGATCAGAGAAATAATTCTCACCATGCTTACACTAGAAAAACAAGAACAAAACCGGAGGGATCACAATCCTAGATTGCAAGATACATACCACAAAGTTGTAGTAATTAAAACAGTATGGTACTGGCCTAAAAACAGACACACAGATCAATGAAACAAAATATAGAACCCAGAAGTAAACCCACAATTATATGGTCAATTAATCTGCGACAAAGGAGGCAAGAATATGCAATGGAAAAAAGACAGTCTCTTCAACAAATAGTGTTGGGAAAACTGGACAGTGACGTGCTGTGCACACACACACACACACATACACACACACACACACACACACACACACACACACACACACACACCTACACACAAACTCAAAATGGATTAAGGACCTAAATGTGAGACCTGAAACCATAAAAATCCTAGAAGAGATCACAAGCAATAATGTTGCTAACATAGGTCTTAGCAACATTTTTCTAGATATTTCTCCTGCGGCAAGGGAAATAAAAGCAAAAATAAACTATTGGGACTACATCAAAATAAAAGCCTTCTGCACAGCAAAGACAATGAAACAAAACAAACCAACAACCAACAAAACAAAAGAAAACCTACTGAGTAGGAGAAAATATTTGCAAATGATATATCTGGTAAGGGGTTAGTATCTAAAGTATATAAAGAACTTAAACAACTCAACAACAACAAAAATGATAAAAATCCAATTAAAAATAGCAGAAGAAGGGCATCTGGGTGGCTCAGTCGGTCAAGTGTCTGACTCTTGGTTTCAGCTCAGGTCATGATCTCATGGGTTCGTGAGTTCAAGCCCTGTACCAGGCTCTGTGGTATCAGCTTGGAACCTGCTTGGGATTCTCTCTCTCTCTCTCTCTCTCTCTCTCTCTCTCTCTCTCTCTCTACTCATCTGCTCACACTCTCTCTCAAAATAAATAAACTTTTTAAAAAATGGGCAGAAGACATAAACAGACATTTCTCCAAAGAAGACATCCAGATGGCCAACAGACACATGAAAAGATGCTCAACATCACTCACCATCAGGCAAATACAAATCAAAACCACAATGAAATATCACTTCACACCTGTCAAAATGGCTAAAATCAACAACACAAGAAACAAGTGTTTCTGAGTTTGTGCAGAAAAAGGAATTCTCATGCACTGATGGTGGGAATGCAAACTAGTGCAGTCACTGTGGAAAATGGTACGGAGGTTCCTCAAAATAATTAAAAAACAGAACTACCATGTGATCCAGTAATACTACCAGGTATTTGCCTAAAGAATATGAAAATGCTAATTCAAAAAGATATTTGCACCCCTATGTTTACTGCATCATTATTTACAATAGCCAAGATATGGACACAACCCAACTGTCAATCGACAAATGAATGGATAAAGAAAATGTGGTATAGAGGCGCCTGGGTGGCTCAGTCGATTGAGTGTCCGGCCCTTGATCTCAGGTCAGATCATGATCTCACAGTTTCATGAGTTCAAACCCCACATCAGGTTCTGAGCTGACAGTGTGGAGCCTGCTTCAGATTCTCTCTCTCTCCTCTCTCTCTCTCTCTCTCTCTCTCTCTCTCTCTGACCCTCCTCCCTCCCTGACTCATGCTGTCTCTCTCAAAATAAGTAAACATTTTTTAAAAACTTTTTTAAGAAAGAAAAAGAGGGGCCACCTGGGTGGTTCAGTCAGTTAAGCATCCAACTTCAGCTCAGGGCATGATCTCACAGTTTGTGGGTTCGAGCCTTGCCTCAGGCTCTGTGCTGACAGCTCAGAGCCTGGACCCTGCTTCTGATGCTGTGTCTCCTTCTTTCTCTGCCCCTCCCCAACCTGTGTTCTCTCTCTCTCTCTCTCTCTCTCTCTCTCTCTCTCTCTCTCTCTGAAAAATAAACATTTAAAAAAGAAAAAAAAAAGAAAATGTGGTACACACACACACACACCATGGAATATCAGCCATAAAAAAAGAATGAAATCTTGCTATTTGCAACTACATGGATGGCTCTAGAGGGTATTATAATGCTAAGTGAAATAAATCAGAGAAAGACAAATACCGTAAGATTTTGCTCATAGGTGGAATTTAAGAAACAAAATAAATGAACAAAAAGAAAAAGGGACAAACAAAAAAAAAACCAGACTCTCAAATATAGAAAATAAACTAGTGGTCACCTGAAGGGAGGTCGTTGGGGGAATGGGTGAAATAGGTGAAGAGGACTGAGAATACACTTACCATAACGAGCACTGAATAATATACAGAATTGCTGAATCACCATACTGTACACCTGAAACTACTATAACACTGTATGTTAAGAAAATATATATGCTTACTCTATTTTTAAGAATGTAATTAAAATTAAAGAGTATTCAATTAAAATGAAATGAAAATATACCAAAAGCCACCACAGAGAAATCACAGATCTCTTTTTGAGAAATAATTTTACACATTTCCATCCAGTATATTTCATCCTAAAATCAGCCATTGTGTACCTTTCCCATTTTTTTTTTGTTTTAAAAACTTTTTTTTAGTATTTATTTTTGAGACAGAGAGAGACAGAGCACAAGTCGGGGAGGGGCAGAGAGAGAGAGGGAGACACAGAATCGGAAGCAGGCTCCAGGCTCTAAACTGCAAGCACAGAGCCAGACGCAGGGCCCGAACCCACGGACTGCGAGAACCTGACCTGAGCTGAAGTAAGGAGGCTAAACGACTGAGCCACCCAGGCGCCCCGTGGTCCTTTCCCATTTTAAGAATAAGAAAACTATGCTGAAGAAAATAACTATTTTGTCCAAAGTCAAGAGGTAGGAAATGGATGAACCAGAATTTGACTCAGGCAGCTACCTCCAAAATCCAAGTTCTCTCCACTTACTTGCTCATTCTATTTTCAATAGGACAGAAGTCAATAAAGTATAGCTTTGAAAACTGGATTTTCTGAAATTTGGGATATATACTGCTACTCAAAGTATGCTGCAGACACCCTATATTTTAAAAAGCTTTTATTTTATTAAAATAAAAACGTTTTATTTTGTTCATCGTAACAGTATCACTGGCACTCTTAAAAAGAAAGATAATACTGTGTTCTGAGCAACATTCAGAAAAAAGTCAGCCCCAATCACACATTCAACTGATCTCTTGTAAGAATGGCAAGTCATTGGTTCCCAGTCTGAAAAACTGAGGGTCTGCATAGGCACCTAATGCTGCAATGACCTTCCTGAAGTGCCTGAAGTGCACACCGAAAAGTAAATATTGTAATTAATTTCAAACAGTTATTAAACATCTGATTCAATTCAACAAACATCTATTAACCATCTACTGAGAACCATGTACCAACAAGGTGCTCGCAATACAAATAAAGGCAAATAATAACTGAACCAGACAACTTGCTTTTTAAAAAAGCCCTGAGCATAAGCAGGGAAAATCCTAAAGGCTATGTTACAAGGGGCTACAGGTTCACACAGGAGAACAGAATCAAGGAAGGTTCCCAGAGAACATGACATCCAACTCAGATTTAGGAAAATGAACAGCAACTTTCCTGATAATATAAGGAAAGACTAAACAGAGTATTTTTTATAAAGAATCAAATATAGAATATATCATATTTTTAAACACACTCCAATCTGGGTTTAGAATGTATATCTGGTGGTGGTTTGAACTGAGAGGAAAAAAAACTTAAGTAAACATTTTTACGTAGTTTAGTGGGCACGGAAAATTGCACAGTGGTTAAAAAGCAAATGGCTTTGCTAATTGCTAGCTTCATGACTACAGGCAAGTCATTTTAACTTCTCTGAGTCTCAGCCAGCTTATCTATATAAATGTGGATAAAACCAGCATCCACCCGACAGGATGGTGTTGTGAGAATTACAGGAGGTGAAACGTGAAAATCACGTGACACAGTAACCGGACCCCCTAACCTTGGGGTGTGTCATTACTAATGAGGCATGAGACAGCAGGGAAACCATCCATCCTTCAGGAATGTTCCACTCGGCCTTCTGTACATTGCACTGTATACACTGTATGCACATACTAGGTTATATCCACCCTATTTTTCACTTAGTTTGGGATGTTCTAGTGATGTAGATAAGTCCAAATTATAATAAGGTGAGGTGGCCAGTAAAAAGATAAAATCAGCAAATACAAGTGTTTTACTTTTTCCTTTTCAAACAATGTCTTGACATAAGGTGGTGACACAAAGTATTTCATTTCACGGAGTCTCAATTTCCTTGTTTTCTAAATGGAAATAAGAGCACAGAGTTCTTGAAGTGACATTAGACTAAGAGACAACACAGGTGTCGTAAAAGATGGAAAATAATAATTCTGTTCTACCCTTTCCTGTTTGTCAAAATGTCTGCAGGATTAATGAGATTCCTTAGGGAAATTCTGAAAAGCACAAATAATACTACAGCTGGGGTGTTTTAAACTAGTTTGCTGACATTATGGGGGTATATTTTCTACAGGCCCCAGGCACGAGCCCTCTTGTGAATGCCTGCCAGCCAGGTAGGTAAAGGAGTAGAAGATTATCTTTTGAACAACGCTATCTAGTGAAGTAGACTGAGCAAACTGCAGTTCAGTCCCAGAAGCTATTTGGCGGCTTGCTGCAGTGGCCACCACCTCACTGGCTTTTCTACTTCTTAACTACTTGGCTCCTCAAGGGATAAAGGTTAGCGGCTGAGCTGCTGCTGGTTGCTATTAAAAACTGCCACTGATAATATAATTACGGCATACAACCATTTCATTTATGAGTAGAAGTCCCTAAAAATACACCACAGATCTGCTTTGATTTTTTCTTACATGTGGGACTTAGAGAAAGACTACAGAGTAAAACCTGAAACTCTAAAGCACTTTTAAGAACACAGAACTTTATGAAATGGAAGTTATAAAGAGTACTGCCACTTACAAGCTGTGTATCCTTGAGTCAGTGACTTAATCTCTCTGTGCCTCAGTCTCCTCATCTGTAAATCAAGGATAATAACTGTGCCTACCTTCAATCCATGAGATAATCCAAATAAAGTGGTTAGCACAGACTCTAGTACAAATTAACAGCCTAATGCATGCAAGCTGTTAGTAATGTTTTCCCTTTGCAGAGCAAAGCAAACAAGCTTAGAAAGCCTGCACAACAAATTTTATCTGTAAGATGGCAAGTACCAACGATTTCAAATTTAACAACGTGTTTCATGGTCTCAAATGGAAACTTGGGCAGAAGAGCACATACAAAGGACACATATTCTATTTTTCTGTATGGCTAACTCACAGTGATAGATACAAAAACTGTATTTGCTTAGTGAATAACAGTTGGGCCTTGTTTAGAATTTTATTTTTACATTATAGTACCTTAAGTAGAAATTCAGAAATATACTTTTAATAATTGAGTTCTATGGCATTTCCACAGCCAAAGTAGAAATCAATGCTCTTAGATAACCTTGACATCCTTTAGCAACTTTGACTAGAATCTTACTTGTCACTTAATAATCAATTAGAGTTTTACAATCCAAATACTTACACTGAGACAATCAGTGGCTTTTCTTGGCAAGAGGCTCATATACATAACATAAATGTTCTATCTAATGTCACATAAGCGCCCAGCAGTTTTCTGTGTTTTATAAAGTCAGCAAGCACAAAACTTCCAAGGCCCTGTATTCCCCCAATCTGTGCACACCACGTAACTGCCCTGCAGCTTGATATTGGTGTTAACACTCAGGTTCAGAATGAGGATCAGCACTAGATTAGCTGACACCTATCAAAGCCGCAATGGCTCCTCCTTCAATCCTTTCAAGCCCAGCATTTACAGTCACACAGAGCATCTGTAATGACAACAAGCATCACTGCTAACACTTGAACACTCTGGCTGCTGAGAAAAGCAGTGTGAGTTCTGGTATCGAACTGGAGTGCCCACCCAGGATCTTCAATGAGCCGAGAACCCACGTGAGAAAACTGACAGGCAGATGGTCTACTCAATAAGCCTGCTTTCCTTGCTTCATAAAACAAGAGGCGCTGCTGATAATGCACACAAGACGGTCCAAACGGGATACAAACACACAACAAAAATATACGTTGTTTCCATGTGCAAGCCATCATTAAACACCACTTACTTTCTCACTCAGTGCTCACAAAAACAGCATTGTGTCCATCAAGTGATGAATGGAGAAACAAAATGTGGTATAACCGTACAATGGAGTATAACAGGACAATAAAAAGTCATTTGCTAATAACACATGCCACAATATGGATGAACTTTAACAACATTACACTAAGTGAAAGAAGGCAGGCACAAAGCACGACATATTGAATGATTCCGTTTACATGCAATGTCCGGGACAGGCAAATCCAGAGATGAAAAGCAGACTCGTGTTTGCCAAGAGTGGGGGATTCAGGATGAAATGGGAAGTGACTACTACGGGAGTCCAGGGTTTCTTTCTGGGGTGAAAAATTTGATCCCAAATTGATCATGGTGATGACTTCGTAACAGTGAATATACTAAAACCACTGAACTTTACCCTTTAAGTTGGTGAATTTTATGGTATGTGAAATATATACCAATAACGCTGTATAAAATGGTGAAGGAGGTATCATCAGGTTTATTTTGTAGACAAGGGAAGTAAATCTCAGACAATCCAAAAGCTAACATCATACTCAAGGGTAGAAAGCTGAACACTTTTCCTTTAACATCAGGAATAAGATGAGGATATTCACTCTCACCACTTTTATTCAACACAGTATACTGAATTCCGAGCCAGAGCAACTGGCAAAAAGGAATAAAAGGCATCCAAGTTGGATGTCACTATTGGCAGATAACATGATACTATATATAGAATACCCTAAAGACTCCATCAAAAAACTATTAGAATAAATTCAGTAAATTTGCAGGACACAAAACCAATACACAGAAATGTGTTGCATTTCTATATACTACGGAAATTAAGAAAACAATCCCATTTACAACTGCATCAAAAAGAATAAAATACCTAGGAACAAATTTCACCAAGGAGGTGAAAGACCTATACACTGAAAACTCTAAGACATTAATGAAAGTAACTGAAGAAAATACAAATAAATGAAAAAATATTCCCAATGTATGGATGGGAAGAATTAACAATGTTAAATGTCCATACTACCCAAAACAATCTACAGATTCAATGCAATCCCTATTAAAATTCCAATGGCATTCTCACAGAAATGTAACAAACAATCCTAAAATTTGTAAGGAACCAAAAAAAGACCCAGAATGGCCAGAGCAATTTTGAGAAGGAGGAACAGCACTGGAGGCATCATGCTTCCGGATTTCAAACTATGTTGCAGGGCGATGATGAACACAGTGCATTATGGGCGTAGGAATTGAAACATGCGTCAGCGGAGGAGAGTCCAGAGCCTGGAACTAAACTGACACATGTATGGTCAATTAATTTACAACAGGGAAGCCAAGAACATACAATAGGAAAAAAGTCTCTTCAGTAAAAGGTGTTGGGAAAGCGAGATAGCCACATGCAATGGAGTGAAACTGGACATTACCTTATACTATAAACAAAAATTAGCTCAAAATGAATTAAAGACTTGGGGCACGTGGGTGGCTCAGTTGGTTGAGCGTTCGACTTTGGCCAGGTCACGATTTCACATTTTGTGGGTTCAAGCCCTGCGTCAGGCTCTGTGCTGACAGCTCAGAGTCTGGAGCCTGCTTTGGATTCTGGGTCTCCCTCTCTCTCTGCCTCTCCCCTGCTCACGCTCTATCTCTATCTCTTTCAAGGATAGATACACATTGAAAAAAAACTTTTTTAATGAATTAAAGACTTGAACGTATGACTAAAAACCATACAACTCCTGGAAGAAAACAGGCAATCAGTCCTTTAATACCGGTCTTGATGATGATTTTTTCAATTTGACACTGAAAGCAAAGGCAAAAAAAAAAAAAAAAAAAAAAGTAGAACTACATCAAACTTAAAAATTTCTGCACAGCAAAGGAGACCATCAACAAAATAAAGAGGAAAAAAATATTTGAAGATCAAATATCTAATAAAGGGTTAATATCTAGAAAACATGGAGAACTCATACAAATCAACAGCAGAAAAACAACCCCAATTTACAAAAAATGATAGAGGATATGAATAGACATTTTTCCAAAGAAGACATATGAGGGCCAGCAGGTGCATGAAAAGATACTCCATCATAACTAATCAATTGGGAAATACATACAGGTCAAAACTACAATAAGCTATCATCTCACCCCTGTTGGAATGGCTATTGTCAAACAGATAAGAAATAATAAGTGGGGCAAGGATGTGGAGAAAGGGGAGCCCCTGGACACTCTTGGTGGGGATGTAAACTAGGTCAGCCACAGTGGAAAACAGTACAGAGGTTCCTCAAAAAAATTAAAAACAGAACTATCATATGATCCAGCAATTCCACTTCTGGGTACTTACCTGATCAAAATGCAAACACTAATTCAAAAAGATGCAGGAGTGTCTGAGCTGGTTAGAGCACGCAACTCTTGATCTTGAGACCATGAGTTTAAGCCCCACAATGGGCGCAGATTTTATTTAAAAAAGAAAAAAAGATATACGCACCCCATGTTCACTGCAGATTTACAATAACCAAGACCTGAAAACAACCTAAATGTCCACGAATAAAGAAAATGTTACAGCAAACACACACACACACACACACACACACACACACACACACACACACACACACTGTAGTATTCCTCAGCCTTAAAAAAAAAAAAAAAAACTTGCCATTTGGGAGAACATGAATGGACCTTGAGGGCATTATGCTAACTGAAGTATGTCAGACAAAAAAAGATAAATACCCTATGGTCTCACTTTATGTGGAATCTAAAAACAAAATCAAAAACTAACAAAAAAAGAACTCACATAGCTATAGAGAACAGATTGGTGGTTGCCTTAGGCAGGGTGTAGGAGGTAGGCAAAATGGGTGAAAAGGGTCAAAAGGTACAATTTCCAGTTGTAAAATGAGAAATCATGAAGAGGTAATGTACAGCATAGTGACTGTAGTTAATGATGCCATTTTGCATATCTGAGAGTAGCTGAAGAGTGGATCCTAAAAGTTCTCATTGCAAGAAATAAAAATTGAAACGCTGTATGCTATTGTGAAACACTGTATGCTATGCATTTTGCAATATGTACAAATATCAAATCATTACATTGTACATCTGAAACTAAAATGTTATGTCAATTACACCTCAATAAAAAAATTGTGAGGCAGGTATCATTAGCTTTATTTCACAGACAAAGAAAGCACACCTCAGTGACACATCAGAAAACCAGGTCAGCTGACCCCAAGTACTAAGGTTTTGTTCTAACTATATACTACTGCCCCTCAGAATACTCAGGATGTTAAGAAAGGGTGCAGACCTAAAATTCATCTAACTGGCCCTTTCATCAAAGTAGGTTGCCTTGCCGTCTTCAAACTTCCCCATTGCTACCAATACCTATTCTGTTGAATACTTATTTTCTAGCTGGATCCCAGGAAATCTGATCTTTAAAGGTTTCAACAGAGCCTATTTACAAACCTTAAATAAGAAAGCATGACTCCATACAAAAAGTTTCACCCAACAAAACACTGCCTCTCTGAATTTCAAAGTCAAAGTCTAAAAAGCTACTAAAAGATAATCTTTCCCCCAACTGGTTAAAAAGATGCAACAAAACAAGGGGGTGGCCTTCCAGTTCAGCGTTCTCAGTCCCAGCAGTCCCTGGGCCCCCCTTTTGAACTCAGGTTCTGTCCCAAAACTCAGACACAATGTACCCTGCCCATATAGTTTTTAAAAACCAATACCCTAAATATAAATGCCTCTACGGTCTTCTACACAGATAAAATACTATTGTTATAACACGTGTGAGTCAAATCACAAAAGTCACCATGCTGAAAGAGGCCCCCAGTACACTCCAATGGTCTCGATCTAAGAAACATGCCATCTTTCTGAACATGCTCACACAAACCTGACCCAAAGTAGATATGAAAAGTTGAGTTTCTTCACCCATAATAAAACAAGAAAGGTATCTTATTAAGAATAGTCTACAGACTCTGTATATAGTATAGTTCAGGGCTCTAATTACTCGTAGAGAGTTGAGGTCAACATTTCAAGTTCATTTGTTGCATTTTCATACTATCTCTGTTAAACAACTGCTATGGGGGCATTACTTCCCCCATATAATCAGAGTCTGGTTCAGTACTTATACTGAACAACTCTGTGGACTTGACTTTGACCATCTGTGACTTCATTTTTATTCCATAAAATTACACAAGCTGTACAACTCCTTGCTGTAGAATCTTTTGTCCAGAACAAGCTACTTACTATCTATTCCAACAAAAGTCCAATTACTCGACGCTTCTGCATCACCAGTTCACATACTCATTTTTGACCATGACTCATACCTTTTTCCCCCAGTAAATACCATCGTTATTTACTAAAATCTGTCTCCAAATAATACGTGCCCTCGTCATCATCTCTCGAGGTGTGAGTATGTGTACCTAAACATTAACTTATCCATATTCCCAAATTCTTCTATGTTCCTTTAACTTGTTTTCTCTCCCTTGGTCACTGGCTTAGTCTATTCAGTCTGCTACAAGAGAATATCACAGACCCAGGTAGCTTATAAACAATAAAAATCTATTTCTCACAGGTCTAAACGCTAGCAAGTCTAAGATCCAAGGAGCCAGCATGATAGCATTCTGGTGAGGGGTCTCTTCTATGCTGCATCTGCACAGGGTGGAAGGAGCTATGGATCTCTCTGGAGCCTCTTTGATGAGGCACCAACCCCTATGTAGGGCTCCACCCTCAGAACAGGCACCTCTCAAAGGCCCCACCCTACCAATACCATCATCTTTGGGTTAAGATTTCAACATATGTATGGGGAGGGGGCACCAACAAGCAACACACAGCAAATCCCTCTCCTACTTTTTTCTTAATAAATGGACAGCTCTCTTTCCAATCTGTAATTAAAATTCTCAGTGAACTTGGTATTAGCTTGATAATCAAAATGGGGTCTAGGGAATGATGATGACTTAGAAAGAGAAATATTTTACTAGAACAGGAATCAATATTACTAAGGTACTTAATAGATGGCTTTGATACAACTACTACTATTTCCTATATGGCATAAAAATTAGTTGCAGGCATTTCACAGTAAAAGTAAATTCACCAAATGTTCCTCCCAACTACACAATTTTGGAGCTATGCCAGCCTGTCTTTGAAGCTAAATTGTTGTAGGAAGAAGTGACAGAGAGACCGATAGTCCTATGCTGAGGCCGAAAGAAGAAGGTATACTCTAAAATAATGAAAGTTAATATTTATGAGGACTTATGTGCTAGGCCACGTCCTAAGGACTATACACATATTCACCAACTTAATACATATTAGGAGTCTATAATGTAGATAAACGTATTGCTCTGTTAACACATAAGGAAACTTCCCTTACTTCCTTACATTTCCATCTATAAGCATATTAAAAGCCCATGCATATGCATGAATCACATGTGTGCTTTGTGTGAACACATACATATATAATACAAACACACCAATGTAACTGTATGCCGTGTGTGTGTGTATGTGTGTATACACATGTGTGGGTAAATGTACAAATAGATTTGGCTAGAGAAAGAAAACACACATATGGTCCCAATTTAAAGATTGGGATTTTAAAGATTTTTCAATCAGTACACTTGATAACCACATCTTTCTAGTCAGTAAATACAGAAACATAATTCTAGTGTCAGTTTTCCATCGGCAAGTTTATTAGAAGATTAAATTGTTGACATATGCAAACTGACATTCACAGCTCCAACTGACTGATAGCTTTAGACACAAGTCACATAACGGTTCTGTTGTGACTCCCGTCATACAGAAATTCATACAAATCATGCAGAAATCACCAGCTGAAATATGTTACACGTGCCAGTGCCAAGACAACTCGGTAGCACAATTCAGCTTCCCCTCCTGCTGGGATCGCAGCCCAGGGGGAACAAAGCACTGCTCCTGGCAGGAGCCCAGGAGCCCAGCCAAACCCCTGCAGGTGCAGGAGAGCCTCCCTTAGACACGGGAATAATACTTATTTACTAGTGGGCTCTTTAGTTAAAAAAAAAATCATCGTAGATGCAAACAAGTACATGAGTACCCCTATAGTTTCAACTTAATTATGACAATATTCACTCTCTTTAAAAAGAAAAAGAGCCCATAAACTTCTCCCAGGACAACCAACTACTGTAAAACCTGGGTGAAAACCTGGCAGAAAGAAAAATCAGATGTCCGTAAGTGGTAGCATGCCAAGCCTGTCTTATATAAGTATTATTGATGTTTGTAAGTTAAAATGTTTTGTTCACTTACCCAACTGAAATTTGTTGAGCGCCTACTGTATGTCAGGTGCTGCCCTAGGTGCCAGGGATACAGCACAGAGTAAGTATGTGTTCCTACAGCCACGTAGGAACCTGCAGGCACTGATCTTAGGAAATTAGAGTAAAGTACTATATCAGAGTTATGGGGACATCCTGAAGTATGAAGCACCATATAATTATAAGGTATAAACTTGTTCTACGTGCTCTCAATAACCATCAGTTTTTCAGATCCCCGATGAAAAGGTTCATGCTTCCTGTTTCGTTTATGTCATCCCCTAAAGGCACTACACTGTTGTGAGCAAAGTTAGGTACGTTACGAATAATACTTGAACAATAAAAATAAAATGAGCAACCTGAATCAGGAGTAAGCCACAGCATTTAACCAAACCAGTTCATCCAGTCTGGCCCAACTGTTTTCCCTTCAGAAACCCCAGTGTTGTGGAAGACCTTCATTGACCGGTTATTTAAGCGCCATATTTAACTCCTCCCCAAATACCCCCCCACCCCCACCCTACAACTGAGATTAACCCCATACCACTGGCAGGCACACACTCTCAGGCATGACCACTAAAATGGCTGCTACAAACCCAGGTTTGAAAAGTTGGAGATGTTAAAACATAAATTCTTCAGCCATCTGCCATGTGGCAGAGGAATTTCCTGGAAGGTCTATAGGGCAGAGTGGAGCTGCTGCTACAGCACAGGTTACAATATGAAAACTTCCTATCTGCTGGGAATTCATCTCACCTTACCCCGTTCTAAATGTTCAGCAGAAAACACCTCGTCAGAAATGATAACAATCAGAATGAAGCTTTCGGAGGTTTTCTAGACAGAGACAGGAAGATGTTTTAAAGTGAATAGCATTAGCTCAAGGGAGAGATAAAACTGGAATTGATACCAATGTGGATAATACTTTTCCCCTGAACTCAGCCAGCAGTTTTACACAGATGTGGCATTCATCTGTCTCTCCCGTTGCGGTGCCATGTTACTAGGCACTCATCGGTCACACTGCACTTGGACTCAAAGGGAAACTCAGTGATGGTGGATGAATCTGCTGCTTCTGACATCACAGCACCCACAGGGCAGCAGGCAGCAAAGACGCAACCCCTGCTCTCAAATCACCTTAATTTGGGTGGCCTCACCTCTACAACAATACACCCAGGTTTGTGTGTATGGGTGTATGAAGTCACATATATACACACATAAGCATATGTTCATATGCAGACACACAGAAACATACGTGTACATGTGTGTGTTTGTCTGTGTCCTTGGCAGGAGTCATTTTCTAATTGGGCTATGACACAAGCCACCCTGAGAAGTGTCACCCCTTCTCAGGTAAATTCACCATGTTCCAGACTCCCACAGAATTAACCACACGTGAAAAGATTTAACTGCCTTTCTCACCCTGAAGGGCACAGAGAGGAGTTAGGAACCTGGGGCCTGCCTAAGCGGGTTCCAATCCTGACTCTACTACTTATAAGCTGTGAGGCTTTGGAGAAATCACTTAACTTCTCTGTGCCTCAATTTCCTTATCTGTAACAGGGGGATACTAATAATACTTACCTGGTAAGTTTGTTCTGTGTATGAAAGGGGATGGAAAGTGCTTAGACTAGAACCTTGCATACAGTAAGCACTCAAGAAATCAGTGTTATCGTTATTACTGTTACCCTTTATGACGTGAAATACCAGCCTTGTTCGCCACCAAAACCCTGATGCTCAGTACAAAGATACTAACTGACCCCAATTCCGTTTCAGTATATTTCATTCAATATATAGAGGTTTCTCTGTGAACCTAAAAGAAATGACAATCATCAAGTAACATTTACTCTGCCCTACATAAAGGAGAAGGATGCACCCAGAGAAGACACTACCTTCTGCCTGGTGGGAGCCATCACTGCACAAGGCTCTCCTGTCTCCCCACTGAGTGAAAGGGTTAACAAGAGTATGAGCTTAAATTATATAAACCCCATCCAATATTCATCTACTCAAAGGTGTTCCTTAATCTTCCCTTAGCTTCATCGGGGGAGACTAGAGATCAAAGAGCTCACTTCACACAGATAGTGTTTCATGAAAGGCAGAGGTATCACGTTTATCCCCTGGCAGGACGTATGTGGGCTGAACCTGCCCCCACAGCTGCAGCAAGACCAGGGAGACTCAGACAAAGATGAGAGGGTGTGTGTTGGACTTGGGAGATCTAACTAGGTGGGAAAAGTTCCTGAAGTATGCTCTTACATTGATTTTTTGCAAACACAGCCTGACACTGAAGGGATTCCTTTTAAAATGTCTCTGTAAAGCAGATTCTCCTTCAAAATGAATGGGAGAAGAGACAACTGAATTTAGTCCTTGAACTATCCACCAAACCCACTGTTCACAGGCTCAGCCTTCAACAAATTAAGCCTAGAGAGTGGGCAGGCATCACTTGCACGTGTAGGTAAGAAAGTTGAGACAGATGTTGAACAAAAAATGATGTGACAGTTAAACAAGAATATTTAAAAGTTGCTTTTGTGGTGCAAATACAGTGTAAGGTATTGCCATGAAATCTAAATCTTTGCAAACTGCATTTACTTCAGTCACACACACCTATAGCGTTAGAACATTCCAGTTTAAAATAGAATCTAAAGTCCCCACAAGGCTTGCACTGATCTGTCAGCAAGCCTTGTCATTTCTTTCTTTGAATCATCTTCCCCAGTTACCAACCTCCATCCTTCCCACTGTGAGCACAGCTGCCTTAACTCAGCAGTCTCTTTTGGCTGGTCTTTGTAACTCTCCCTTCTAACCATCCCACATATTTCTGTCTTATTCAACGACTCACCTACCTATCACTGATCTCCATTTCTTGGCCTCAATTCCCTAACCTGGCCTGCACACGCTACACAATTTGCTTCCACCCCATCCATCTGGGACCTTCCTCCATCTGTGTCCTCCCTCTGCCCTGGCAGGCCTTCCTTTTTCCCAAAAGCATGCCCTCTCCACCCCACCCCCGCCCCGCACCCCATGCTCACTGCACTTCCCTGGGTTACCTTATACCACTTCCTCTCCATAACACCACCTCCTCCCTGTCACGGAGGCCATTCGGTTACTTCCACTTTCCATCATGTTTAGTTGGAGGTTGGTCACTGTACTGGAGACTCCTTCAGGGCAAGGTTACGACTTAAGATTTATTTATATTCCCACAATGCTAAGTATGATCATGCATCAAATGTATGACTTGCGAACCCATATTCTTCTGTTCTTCTGTAAAAGTATAAAGCGTCAGTGGTTTTTTAAAAATCATTATTTTCCTCCTGCAGCAGCAGGAACAGAAATAGGAAGGTGTCTCTATGCCCCACAAGTGGCAAGGAAGCTTTCTAGAGCACGATAAAGTGTACTCACTAAATCTGGAGCTTTACAGAAGATGGAAGAGAGCAGCGGGAAGAGGCACCTGAGAAGATGGAAAGAGGTGACGCCTAGAAGAAGAATGCTGGGAGGGACGAGGCTTACTTGATGAGACTAAAAGGTCTTTCGTGATTAGGCTAATTAGGACTCGAGTTCCAGAACTCGGACCTGTAAGTAATGGGCAGTCACTTATAGGTTCAAGAGTACAAGGAAGGGCTTTAAGAAGATTATTCCTAAAGCACTGAAAAATGCATCGAGCAGGAAAATTCTGAAGGCACGGAATTCTTCAAAGAAGTTTCCTAAGTGTTTGAGATGTGTGGCACAGACTTCTCATCCCAAAACACCTCCTCACCAAGCCCCCTCCCAGCACATTTTGGTACTAGGACTCCTCCAGTGCGCACTGCCTCTCTTGCCAGATGCCTAGTTCAGTTCCTGAAGAGAGGAATGAATATGGAGAACAAGGTCACATGGCTGGGGAAGTGAGGGCTTCACCATGACCTGGGGAAAGGGCGCAGAAACAGCACGGTGGAGAGGATCCTGAAGCATTTTGTAAACTGGCAGATGGCATCACAGCATTGTCTTTCGAGAAGTAAAGCTGATTCCTAGAGGAAACGTGATGAAATAATTGAAAATGAGGGGAAAAAAAAAAAAGACCACAACTGTATTCAAGGACATGAAAAGTATGATAACTGAGCCCTCCTCTCTTCTCAGTGTGGAAGAACCCATACTCCTGATCCCCCAGAGAAGTACTTCCAGAATTCTCCCATTCCCAGTGGCCCCAAGAGTTTCTTCAGGCTCTGAGATTATATCAACTCTGATCTACTTTAAAGTATCCAAATTTCATATGTGCCCTCTTTTCCATTCCCTGCAGACAGCCCCGGTCATGTCTCCTTGCAGACATCCCCACCCATGTAGACTTGGAAGGCACCTGTATCATCCTATTCCAGGGATCAGTGCAACAGAGCCATGAAAATCTTTGGTCCCCAGTAGCATGAAAAAGCCTGGACAAACAGGGCTCTGAGTCCCAGACCAAACCTCTCTCCCAGACCAAAAAGATGTTTCTACCTTTTAATCTCTAGCTATAATAGATTCATCTGTGGGCAAAGTAGTTTAATGAGCTGCCTTCAATTTCTACCCTCCAGACTTCTCCCCAAGTTTGCCGCAATCCAAGATGGGAAATAACAGCCTCCCCCACATCAGGAACAACCTGGAGGGAGACTGGCTTTTGAGAGTCTCTGTACACTCTCTCCTGTATTCTCACACAAAGTCATCACACACAGCCCCCAAGAGCCTCATATTTCTGCTCAACTCTATCACTTATACATCCGGTGGGGGCACAGGAAGGGAAGGGAAGAGGGGTAAAGGAAAAGGATAGAGGGAAGAAGGAAAGGAAAGGAAAGGAAAGGAAAGGAAAGGAAAGGGAAGGAAAGAGGGAAAAGGGAAGGTAAGGGGAAGAGGAAAAGAAAGACAAAGGATAAGTGAAAACAGAAAAGGGAAAAGAAATGAGGGAGGAAGGATGGAATGGAGGGAAACAAAGAAAGATGATAAGTAATTCACAAGTTTACTAAAATAATCTGCATTTAAATCTTTATTTTTTTTTAAGATTTTATTTTGAAATAATCTCCACACCAGATGTGGGGCTCGAACACACAACCCCAAGATCAAGAGTCACATGCTCTTCCGACTGAGCCAGCAAGGCACCCCTGCCTTTGAATCTTTTAAAATCTTATTTATTTATTTATTTGTTTGTTTGTTTGTTTATTTATTTATTTAGAGAAAGAGAGAGCAAGAGAGAACAAGTGGGGGAGGAGGGCCAGAGAGAGAGGGAGAGAGAAAGAGAATCCCAAGCAGGCTCTGCACTGACAGCACAGGGCCCGATGCGGGCCTCGAACCCACGAACCATGACATCATGACCTGAGCCGAAACCAAGAGTCGGACACTTAACCAACTGAGCAACCCAGGCACTCCTGCACTTAAATCTTTTAAATGGAACTTTGATTCACTGACTAGACTTCCACATTTATGTCTTCACCACCGATGCCTAGGGTATAGGTCGTTAATCCACTGTTGGATACAATCATATTCAAGTTGACCTGCAATCCCCTAAGGAAACAAAAGTGACAAATAATCAAGACTATATCTGTGGGTCCCAAAGGACAGCTGTTACGGATGGTGCAGGTCCAGTGGAAAAGCAGACAGATGGACCAAGATGGGCCAGAGACCTACAGAGAGGAATTGAAAGAGAAGAGACCAGAGCTCTGGAGGAAGAACTTGTTCCCTTCTACAAATTATTACAAGTTATGCTATTGGCTGAATGTGATAAAGTAAACCACTTTACCTTAAACTCCTAAATATCTCTCAGTCCCTTCCAGTCCTTAATTTCTCTCTCTCTCTCTACCTGAACTCAGGACCTCACTTTTTTTTTTAAGTCCAAAAAACACTCCATGCCTCCTACTTCCCAATTTAACAGCCTAACATTATTCCCCAGCTCTCACTGCCTTTTGCATAATCCCAGTCTTCAGACTGCTGCCAGAGTAATCCTTCTTTAAAAAATAAAACAAGCTGAAAAGGCCACTCATCTGTTTTAAAAATCCTCCCAGGACTCCCCCATTGCCTGTTGCAGCCTTCAAATCCACACCTCAGGCTAGGTTCATCAAGCTCATTTCAAGCCACTTCTCTTTCACCTTGGACTCAGCAACACATGCCACATGCTCTAAGCTCCACTTAACCTCACAGCCACGTGAGAGGACACTTTCCCTGATGGTCCCCAGAGATCTCTCCTTCCTTTGTTCCCACAGTCCCTCAGGCACAGGAATACTAAGGTCCCAATTATCTTGACTGTCTGCTTATCTTTCTACCTAAAGGACAGTGGGCTCCTAGAGGGCAGGGACCCTCCTTGGGCATGTCCAGTGGGTGCTTAACAACAAACATCTGTGGATTAAAAAGCAGGAAGAGAAGCTCAAGGCTCACGCACTTATATTTGGTCAGCCAAAGAGAACAACTTCTCCTTCAGAAATGGCAAAACCTCAAAAGGTAATGCACATAGTGGCAGAAGAGAAGAGGTCCACAGGCTGTTACCTCCCCACAGGTACGCAAGCACTTCGGTTTGGGGTACTGGCAAGCACAGCTGGGCAAAAGCCAGCTCCCACAGAGTGGCTGCATTTGTCTTGCTAAGGGGCGGCAGTGACAGCATCTGTCAGGATGAGACTGAACAGAGGAGTTCAGAACCAAGCAGAGCTGTAACACGATGCACCAGTATCTGGTTGGAGTGCAAACAAGGTACGCTTTCTTTCTCTAGTACACAGCGGGCACCATGCCAAACACACACAGTGTTTGCTGTTTTTGCAAGTCTAATACGGTCTGCAGAGGGGAGGGGTAGGAGATCGGCAGTTCATAATGACTCTCATTATGTCTGGTGCATTTTGAGCCAAGATCAGACACTAGACAATCCTCTGTCCAGTGTCAAGGGCTTTCAGCTGCCCTTTCATCAGGGTAATTCCACTTCAAACTAATTTAGGTTTCTTATAACTCAAGCTACCAAAACTGATACACTTCACTGTTTTCAGCCCAGAAAAACAGGTCAATGTCTGCTCCAAATAGAAATCCAGTGCTTGGGTTCAGGGTCTGTGACTGCTACACAAGACCTGTGACAGAAACATGCCACCATGAAATCTCGCACTCTCTCTGCGGAGATCCAAGCAAGAACTCCTCTGAGAACCTCCTGCCCTTCTCACCTTCAAGTCTGCTTCTGTGGATTACAGTCCTTTCAACAGTTTTAGGTGGCCTCCAGAGAAAAGTTGGAGCTTGCTCATTTCCACTAAAATCAACAAGGCTATGTGCATTTCAGTCCAGGATAAAAGCTAACTGCTTTTAAGTCTAAAGAGCAAAAATAACAAATCTCTAAACTAGATATTAGAGATATCTCTAAACTACTATTAGAGAATAGTACAAACCAGTGCTGAATTTTAACAATTATTCACCAAATTTTAAAGTAAGAATATCAAGCTTTAATCTTCTAAGTGTACAAAAAGTTTAATGACACTGCGAGGGAGAAGATACAAAGGATTCAAGAAAACAAGGATGAGATGTTATACAAGTCAAGCACAGAACATGGGAAGGGAAAGTGAGAAGTAGATAATAAAACTGTCCACAAACCACTTTTCTGATTCTAAAAATTTATACTTAAGTTCTTTTTTTTTTAGTTTGTTTATTTATTTATTTATTTATTTTGAGAGAGAGAGAGAGAGAGAGAGAGAGAGAGAGGGAGAGATGCATGAGTGGGGGAGGGACAGAAAGAAAGGCAGGGAGAGAATCTCAAGCAAGCTCCACATTGTCAACACAGAGCCCAATGTGGGGGCTCGATCCCACGAAACATGAGATCATGATCTGAGCTGAAATCCAGAGTTGGAGGTTTAACTGAAAGAGCCACCCAGGCACCCCAACACTTAATTTCAAACAGAACCAACATCACCATGACTTTCTAAGAAAGTTAATGTGTGTTATGTGGTCTCACAAAGAACACAGGTTAACAATTCACAGGGATCCTAAATCGAGAAAGATTATATAAAGAAAGAAAGAAAAAAACTAAAAATCAATGACACTTACTAATTAAATAAGAATTTAACTCAAAGGTCCAAAACTTACTTTATGAATATGCAATAACTCCAAACGCATGGATTTATATTAATGTTCTGATGATCAATTAAATAAGAATCATCTTACATACCTAGATGTGCATATGCACTTCCCCCCCTTTTTTTTTTAATTTTTTTTTAACATTTATTTATTTTTGAGACAGAGAGAGACAGAGCATGAACAGGGGAGGGGCAGAGAGAGAGGGAGACACAGAATATGAAACAGGCTCCAGGCTCTGAGCGGCCAGCACAGAGCCCAACGCGGGGCCTGAACTCACGGACTGTGAGATCATGACCTGATCCGAAGTCGGACGCTTAACCGACCGAGCCACCCAGGCGCCCCTGCACTTCCCCCTTTAAAGAAGACAAGAGGTAATGTGGTCTGACTTAGAGCAGGGGTGGCTTTGCACAACAGGCACCCGTGTACTCACATGTGCTGTGGCTTATTACATAAACAGCACTTTGGTGAATGCTCTTAAAAAGCATTTAACATATGAGAAATAAACTTATTATTCATGTGTAACATACAAAAGAAATGCACATGGAAGTATAATGTTTACACACTAAATACATTTGTGTGACCAGCACCCACATGAGCAAACAGAATACACTAGCACCCTAAAAGCCAACTTTCAATGGTCACAGTTTTGCTTCACTGAGGCAAAATGTGTCTACAAATTCTTCCCTTATTTACCTTGGACTCATTATAGGTCAACTTGGTTGACTACTGCTTAAAGAATTTCTATTCTGGAACCCAGGGATCATGGTGCTGCCATTTAACAGCAGCTCTAGATTTATGGGGAGAACTAAGCTCTCAAGAGTACGTTAAAAATCAGTAATTTAAAGTTAAAATGTCAAGCCCTAGCTAAAGTCACCTTAAATGTTCAACAGCCAAACCAACACCAAAAACCACATTACACAACTCATCCATGTGAGCAGTGCACTAATGTCCTGGGTGTGTCATCCAATTAAACAGTCCTGGAAAGGCTCATGGTAGCTGTAGGTTTCTACTCTGCAACTCCCTAATTTCTCAACAAAAGTTTACAGTAAACACATGTAAGTAAATCAACCTCCTTACTACATTAATTTTGCAGCTGTGCTTGCCCATTTTGTGCCTTTTCTCCCTTCTCTCCACACCCTCCTCTCTATCTTCTCACCTCTTGGAGCTCTCCTGAAATGTGTCTTCAGTCTTCAATAAGCCTTGCCAAAAAAAAAAAAAAAAATTGCATTCCTAAATCTGAAATCTCAATCTGTACTTGCACACCAGCTGGGATGCTCTCTATTCAGAGAAAGAAGTCTGGGAGCTGGATTTTTCAGCAACAAAAGACAATAAAGCACTTATCCATTTGGGGCTGCAGAGGGAGCCAGAACCATGCAATGCAAGCAAGTTATAAGCATTTCTAGAACTGGATGAATCTGAGGATGGAGAAAATATAAACACATACACACACATCTCACATACCACACACTCAGGCACACAGACGCCCACCCAGATCTCAGGCCTGAGGAGACTGAAAGAATACTTGTGCGTTCAGAGAGGAAACATCATATAATTTATTTTGTGAGGGGGAGAGGAACAATAAAAGGAAAATAAAGCCATTTTGTTCCATCAAGTGAAAAGAGAATGAATTTTAAAGGGAGTCATCAATTCCAAGATTCCTCAGCCAAGGTAAGTAATCAACATCTCAAATTGGCAAGGTTATCTGACAAGGGGGTATATAGCCTTTTATCTTCAAGAGCTCTTTATTCAATTTTTCTGGAACAGAGTTTAATAGAAGCTGACCTCTATGTTTTGTTTTGTTTTGTTTCCTCTACAACCTCACACTGGGTCAGAGCACAGATGGGAAGGACCAAGAAGTAGGGCAGAGAATGGAGCAGATATTTTCAAATTATGAAAGACCAGCAAAACAAAAACAGAAGTAAAAAATACCTGATTGATCCCCACCAAACAGTGATGTTGCCACAAGGTCACAATGGGAAATCCAGCAAGACTTTCACCTCAAGACTACCTCCAATTACAGTAAAATACCACAATGAATAGAGTAGAGTGAAAAAGATATTCTGATCAATGGCAAAACAACACTTAACTAGTAATTCTAAGTAATAAAGCACTCATTCTCTGACAGCTCTTTCACAACATACCAAAGACATGTAATAACAAGCTACAAGGAGATAGATGTGGTTTATACTGTAATATAGAGATAGTTAGGAATCTATGATATAGAGATTCTAGGTAAAGCCATAACAATGTACTTAATGCCTTAAACACTAGCCCCCTCAGTCCAAATCATAAAATATTAATTGAACACCGCTATGCCAAGGGCTGTATGAGGTTCTACAGATATAAGAATGACAAGTATGGTTTCAAGAAGCATAACAAGAAAACAGAAAACAGAAAAACATTCATATATATATGAAAGTGAGGAAGTAGAATAGAGTTAGAACCCAAATCCAAAATACACCAGGGGCATTAAGTCTCTGTCTAAAAAAGCATAAATCCTCCCAAAAGGTATTATTTTCTTAAAATACTTCAGAATATAGACTCATCATGAAATATTACTGCCCTATCGACATTCAAAACATGCAAATTTTACACTGAATTAACATGTAAGAAATATTCCCTGAGTACATACTTTATAAAGGGCAGAGTATTAGGATACTAGAATTTGTGACTATTCTGACTATATTCCCTCCACTTCAAAGATGTATCTTAGTTCTGGTAAAGGTTAATGATGGTGGTACCTCTGAAAATTTATAGTATCAAATACAAAATGATTGTCAAATATACTAGGAAGCAAGAAAGGACTTGAAGGAAGAGTCAATTCACCAAAAGACAAAGCAGGAAACACGAATTATGGTCTTGACCTTGGCTAAAAGGAGATGAGGATATCTTTAAGGGGGTTGGCCATTTCTGGGCAAGATACTGTAACAGACCCCAGCTTCACCTCCTTGCCTGAAACAACAAAAAACAGACATCAAAATATATGGAACAATGCTTGTTGAGACCCTGGCTGTGAGGCAACTAAAAACATAATCCTCAAGAAACAGGAAACAAATGAGGAAATCCCTATGCTCCAATTTACTGCCTGGAGTGTTCAGAGTGTAATGCAAGGAGGGGAAATCTGAGGCAGATCCAGGAAGGCTCCATGAGTTGGAAGTCTGAGACCAAGGCAGCTACAGTTAGCATGAGTGAGGATTACACAGAGTGAGGACCCTGGAGATCTACAGAGAGTTCCCCTTAGGATGCAGTAGAGGACAGATCAACACAGTGAGAGGAAACTTCACAAGGCTGGGGGGAAAAACACACAAAGGAATTAGAAGGCACACGTCCTGGCATTCACACAGATTGTGACAGGTGCCTGCTCCCAGCAGCAAGACTGGAAAACTCATACTTCATGAAGTATTGGAGAGAATGTTCTGGAAGGTGTTGCAAAAGCAATGGAGAAAAATCAACCCTAGACTGAGCTCTTTTCCAGAGCCTCCTTAACAAATCATAACCGAAAAACTCAAAAGAATCAAACTGTTGCCAAATTATTTACTGCACCACAGAATGAAGCTCAAAAAGACTTAAAAAAATATAAAGATATCTAGCAGCCAACAAAGTAAAATACACAATTTATAGTATCTAATCAAAAAGTACCAGGCACACAAAAAGACAAGAAAACATGACCTGTAATGAATAGAAAAGACAGTAAATTGGAACTGAACCAGTACAGGCACAAAAGTTACCTGCAAACAAGGGCATTAAAACAATTATTGTGTTCAAATAATTAAGACATGGAAATACAAAAATCAAACTTCCGGAAATGAAACCATGTTTCAGATGAAAAATGCACTGAATGAGATCAGTAACAGATTAGACATAGCAGAAGGAAATATAGGCAAACCTGAGGCATAGCATTAGCAACCAACCAAAATGAAACAAAGAGAAAAAAGACTGATGGGAAATGAAAACAGCACCAGTAAGCTGTGAGAAAATTTCAGAAAACCACAGTAACTGGAGCCCCCCCAAAAAGGGGCAGGTGACAAAAGAGAGAGAGAGAGAGAGAGACAGTCAGTGAGTGAGAGAGAGAGAGCCTGAAGAAAAAATGACCACAAATTTCTAAATTTGGTGAAAACTATAAACCAAAACATCAAAGAAAGTCAACAAATTAAAGCAAAAGAAACGTGAAATAAACTATACCAAGGCACAACATAATCAAAGACTGAAAAGCAATGATGAAGAGAGAAATCTAAAAAGCCCTCAAAGAAGACACCTATGACATTACAAGGAAATAAGTTACCAATGACATTAAATTTCTCACAGCAAACAATTAGAGAACGGTAGAGCAACAGCTTTAAAATACTGAAAAAGCAAAAACTGTACACCTAAAAATGTGCAGCCAGGAAAATCCACCTTTCAAAAACAAAGGCAAAGTAAGATGTTTGCAGGCATACAAAAGCAAAAAGATTGCATTACCAATAGACCTCCACCAGCAAGAAATGTTAAAGGCAAAAGGAGAATGTTGACATGTAAACTGGATCTACAGAAAGGAATGAAGGGCACCAGAAACTGAACCACTGGAATTGTTAACCATATGGTATACAGTTTAAGATTTGCTTCTTATACAAATCTCTTTAAAAGACAATTTCCTATTGGAGCAAACAACAGCAATGTACTGTAACATTTTTAACATGTAAAATTAAAACTCACGTCATCATCGATATAATGGCTGGAAAGGAGAAAACAAATAAATAGAATGGTAACTATAACATTATTTTTTTAATGTTTATTTATTTATTTTTGAGAGCAAGCACAAGAAGGGGAGGGGCAGAGAGAGAGAGGGAGACATAGAATCTGAAGCAGGCTCCAGGCTTCACCCTGTCAGTGCAGAGCCGGATATGGGGCTTGAACCCATGAGCCAAGAGATCATGACCTGAGCTGAAGTCGGACGCTTAACCAACTGAGCCACCCAGGCACCCCTAACATTCTTACACTAAATATAACAAGATATATCACTTCCAGGTAGATTGTGGTAAGTCGAAGATATGTAGTATCAACTCTAAAACAACCACTAAAAAACAGAAGGAAGAATTATATATCTAAAAAGCCAACGAAGGAGATAAAATGGAATATTCTTAATAATTGAATAATCCAAGAGGCAGTAAAAGATGGAAACAGAAAACAAATGGCAACATGACAGACTCCAACATAACGATATAAGTAACTGTCTTAAATGTAAATTGTAAACATCCCAATGAAAAGGCATCGATTATCAGACTGAATTCAAAAAGCAAGAATTCAAAAAGCAAGACCCACTGACATATGACCTATAAGAGGTGCACTTTAAATACGAAGATAGAAACAGAATGAATGTAAATAGATGGAGAAAAAATAAAACAAAGATTCCTAACACTACTTAAAAGCAAACTTAAGTACATATATATATATACATATATATATTAATATCAAAAACTATTACCAGAGATAGAAATAATCATTTCATAATAATTAAGTGATCAACCAAGAAAATATAACAAACCTAAATGTTTATGCATCTAATAACAGCTTTACAATAGCGATAAGTCAGTAATAAAGAGACAAAACCACAATTACATTAAGAGATTTCAACATGCCTCTCTAGATAGAACAAGCAGGCAAAACAAACCAACAAAACACAAGGAAATAACAGAACTAAAAAATACTATAAACCAACCGGACCTGATATTTACAAAACACTCTACCTAACTACAGAAGAAAACTGCATTCTTCAAAATTTCACAGGGACAATCTACAAAAACAGACTGGATTCTCAGTTATAAAACAAGTGCAGAAAAAAATTTTTTAACAAATTTCAATAATACAAAGAATTTTCTTTAAGCAATGGAGCTAATCAACACCATAAAGATGTCTGGGAAATCCTTGAATAAATAACATGTCTAAAAAAAAAGTATAAAAAAAAGAAATCACAAAGGAAATTAAAAGTATTTTTAAATAAATGAAAACACAATGCATTAGGATTGACAGGTGCTCTTAAAGTAGTATTTATAGGGAAATTTATAATGTTAAATGTCAATATCAGAAGAAAGATCTTAAGCCAATGAACCCCCACTTCCACTGAGAAACTAGAAAAACAAGCAAAGTAAACCCAAAGTAAGCAGAAAGAAATCTGTGAAATATAAACAGAAATCAACAGAGAAAATCAATACAACCGACGAAGCTGGTTCTTTAAGGTCAATAAAATTGATAAATCCTGTTATACAGATAGAAATGAGAGAGAAAAAGGAAGAGATACCAACAATAATTGATGTAGAATCACCACAGGTCATAAAAATATTTTTAAAAACATTAAGGAAATATTATATAAACAACTTAATGCCAATAAATTCAACAAGTTAAATGAAATGGAAACATTTCTTTAAAAACATAAATAACCAAAACTATCTCAAAAAGAAACAGATAACACGAATAGTCTAATATCTAGTTAAGAAACTGATTATTTAATCTCTG
The DNA here is from genome assembly GCF_027475565.1 of Acinonyx jubatus. Classification (NCBI taxonomy): domain Eukaryota; kingdom Metazoa; phylum Chordata; class Mammalia; order Carnivora; family Felidae; genus Acinonyx; species Acinonyx jubatus. The sequence goes on from NC_069398.1 coordinate 23,460,650, forward strand.
GGGAAGATGACAGAATAGGAGGACCATGGGCTCACTTTGTCCCATAGATACAACTAGGTAACACTCACATCACTGTAAGTAACACAAAAAGATGTGAAGACTGGCAGAACAGACTCCACAAATAAAGGTAGAGAAGAGACCACATCAAAGAGAGTAGGAAGGGCAGAAACACAGTGGAGAGAAGAATGGACCACCACCTGCTGGCAGTGAGGGGAAGGGAAGGCCCCAGGCAGGAAAAAGGGTGAGAAACTATCACACAAGGAAGTCCATAGGAGTCAGATGAACTTTCATAACATTTGGATTTGAAAAACAGAGGGCCGAATTTCGAATTTCGAATTTCGTGAGTTCTTACAACCAGCGGGACATAAAACCTGGGATTTTTAAAAATCAGCAGACTTGGCTCTGGGCCAGTGACCAACAGGAAACTGAGTCCCTGCCCTTAGAGAGATAGCACAACAAAAAGCCCATAGAGAAACAGCACAGAAACAGCAGTTTGAAAGGTGCCTGAACTTACCAGGAGGAAGCTATTTACTAATCTCAGTGCATGTTCTGCAGGGACAGAAATCACAGGGGAAATCTTCCAGGAAGAAAGTAGCTGGCAGGAACCGTTTCCCTCCCTAGACCCCAGAATAAATGCAGGGCCACCTGCAGGACTTGCCAGCTACTCCATGGGCCCCTCGACACTGAACCATGCTCCCCCCAAAGCACTCCTCCCAACAGCCCACCTCCCTCAGAGGACAGATTGGGGGACTCAAAGCTGGCTAGCACTGTCATCCTGCTACACTGTCCCGAGCCCCCAGGACTGTTTCTGCGGATCCGATCTAATTTGCTCTTGTACCTAGCCCAGGTAAGATGATGCCACAGGTCTGGCACTTGTGCAAGCAGCTCCTAAAGAGGCCAGCACCATTCCAAAGTGACTCTTTCCCCAGAGAGTGGGAAAGAAAAACACAACAGTCAGAAACAGGCCCCAGCAGTGGCCTGGAGGCAACTGGTTTGACTGCAAGCCTGCCCACCAACAAAAGCTTATCAGGGAACAACACAAGGAGAGCACCCTGCAGCAGTCTGATGCTACTAGATCTCTAGCAAATGCCTGGTCTGACTCAACTCAAGCCCAAGGTGTCCCGAGACCCACCTACTAATGCCAGAGGGACCAAACATTGCCCACAACAGACAGAGAGCCATTGCAGATGACTGGACTTGGGTAAAAAGCGGCTCAGGCACAACAGGATGCGCGTTATCACATATAAAAGACATCCCTGGGGATGCCTGGGTGACTCAGTCAGCTAAGTGTCTGATTCTTGATTTTAGCTCAGGTCATGATCTCACAGTTGTGGGATTGAGCCCCACATCTGCCTCTGCACTGGGTGTGGAGCCTGCCTAAGATCCTCTCTCTCTCTCTTCCTCTGCCCCTCCTCAGTTCAGGCACAAGGAGCAGACATGTGCGCGCGCGTGCGCTCTCTCTCTCTCTCTCTCTCTCTCTCTCTCAAAAACAAAAACCACCCTTGAAGCACCCTGTTCTGGTGAACAGAGGAAATTGCACAGCAAGACACTACAGGACCTCCTCTTCATAAGGTTATCCTTCCAAGTGCAGAAGACTTAGCTGTCTTTCCTAATATATAGAAAGAGACACAGAATTAGACAAAATAAGAAGACACAGGAATATGTCCCAAATGAAACAACAAAACAAAATCACAGTAACAGACCTAAGCAAAACAGAGATAAGTAATATGCCTGATATAGAATTTAAACTAACGATCACAAAGGTACTCACTGGACGTGAGAAAAGAGTGAAGGACATAAGTGAGACACTTAACAATGAGATAAAAATGAACCAATCAGAGATAAAGAACACAATAAATAAGATTAAAAATATACCAAATGGGAAAAACAATACACTAAATGGAATAAATAGTAGACTACATGAAGCAGAAGAACAAATCGGCAACCTGGAAGACAGAGTAATGGAAAGTAATCAATCTGAGCAGGTGAGAGGAAAAAAACATTATGCAAAACAAGAATACACTTAGGGAACTTAGCTACACCATCAAGCATAATAACATTCACATTATAGGAATCCCAGAAGGAGAAGAGAAAGAAAAAGGGGCAAAAATTATATTTGAAGAAATAACAGCTAAAAACTTCCTGAATCTGAAAAAGAAAACAGAAATCCACATCCAGGAGGCACAGAGATCTCCCAACAAAATCAACCCAAGGAGGTCCACATTAGGACACATGGTAATTTAGATGGCAAAAAGTAGTAATAAAAATAATTTTTAAAGCAGCAAGAGAAAAGAAAGTACTTACATACAAGGGAAGCCACATAAGGCTATCAGCTGATTTTTCAGCAAAAACTTTCCATGCAAGAAGGGAGTGGTATGATACATTCAAAATACTGAAAAGAGGGGTGCCTGGGTGGCTCGGGTGGTTAAGCATCCAACTTCAGCTCAGGTCATGATCTCACAGTTCGTGAGTTCAAGCCCCTCGTCAGGCTCTGTGCTGGCAGTTCAGAGCCTGAAGCCTGCTTCAGATTCTGTGTCTTCCTCTCTCTCTGCCCCTCCCCCACCTCTGAAAAATAAACATTAAAAAAATTGTTTTTAATTCTGAAAAGAAAAAATGTGCAGCCAAGAATATTCTATCTATCAAGGCTATCATTCAGAATAGAAGGAGAGATAGAGTTTTCCAGGAAAACAAAAGTTAAAGGAACTCATGACCACTTAACCAGCCCTACAAGAAATGTTAAAGGGGACTCCTTGAGTGGAAAGTAAAGACCATAAGCAAAAGTAAGGAAAGTGTGAAGCACAACAGCAGTAAAAATAAGTATATTTGTAAAAAAATAATAATAATAATAATAATATGTCTATTTTTTAAAAAATCAGTCAAGGGACTCATATCTGATTCTTGATCTCAGCTCAGGTCTTAATCTCAGGGTTGAGAATTCAAACTCTGAGTTGGGCTCCACACTGGATGTGAAGCCTACTTAAAAAAAAAAAAAAAAAAAGTGAAAGGACAGAGAATCATTTACCATACAGATGGATGTGAAAAGAAAGCCAGTATAGCAATGCTTATATCAGACCAAACAGACTTTAAAATTAAGACTGTAACAAGAGACAAAGGACACTACAACTACATAATCAGCAAGAGGACAATCCAACAAGACATAACAAGATAAATATTTATGCACCCAACACTGGGGTACTCAAATAATCAAAACAGTTAATAACAAATATAAAGGAAGTAATCAATAGCAATACAATAATATCAGGGAACTTTAACACCCCACTTACATTGATGCACAGATGATCCAAACAGAGAATAAGCAAGGAAAGAGTGGCTTTGAATGAAACATTGGACCAGATGGATCTTACAGATATATTCAGGTACAAAAATACTCCATAAAATATTAGGCAACATAATACAACAATAAATTTAAAAAATCAATCAACTAGATCAAGTAGGATTTATTCCCAGGATTCAAGAGTGGTTTGATATTCATAAACGAATCAACATGATAATCACATCAACAAGAGAAAGGATAAAAACCATATGATCATTTCAGTAGATGTAGAAAAATCACCTGGCAAAGTACAACATCCATTCAGGATAAAAACCCTGATCAAATAAGTTTAGAGGGAATATACCTCAAAATAATAAAGGTCATATATGAAAAATGCACAACAAACATCATACTCAACGGTGAAAAACTGTAACCTTCCCCCCTAAGATGTAAGATAAGACAAGGATGTCCACTCTCACTCAGCACTTGTATTCAACATAGTACCGGATGTCCTAGCTATGGAAATCAGACAACAAAAAGGAATAAAAGGCATCCAAATTGGTAAGGAAAAAATAATATTTGCATATGACATTATACTATATATAGAAAACCCTTCTGACTCCACTAAAAGACTTCTAGAATAACTGAGTTCAGTAAGGTTGTAAGATACAAAATCAATGTACAGAAATCTTGCATTTCTATGTACTAATAAAGTAGCAAAAAGAGAAATTAAGAAAGTGATCCTGTTTGTAATTCTACCCAGAATAATAAAATATCTAGGAATAAACTTAATCAAGGAGGTGAAAGACCTGTACTCTGAGAAGTATAAAACAGTGAGAAAAGGAACTGTAGATGACACAAACAAATGGGAAAATATTCCACGCTCATGGATTGGAAGAACAAATATCGTCAAAACGCCCATTCTACCCCAAAGCAATCTACAGGTCTAAAGCATTCCCCATCAAAATATCAACAGCATTTTTCACAGAACAAGAACAAATAATCCTAAAATTTATATGGAGCCACAAAAGACCCCAAATAGACAAAACAATATTAAAAAAGGAAAACAAAGCTGAAAGTGTCACAGTTCCAAATTTCAAGTTATACTACAAAGCTGTAGTAATGACAACAGTATGGTACTGGCACAAAAACAAACACACAGATCGATGGAAGAAGACAGAAAAGACAAAAACAACCCCACGATTATACAGTCAATTAATATTCAAAATAAAACGCAAGAATATGCAATGAAAAAGGCAATCTCTTCAACAAATGATGATGGGAAACCTGGACAGCAACATGGAAGAGAATGAAACTGGATCACTTTCTTACACCCTCTCCCCTACACACACACACAACTCAAAATGGATTAAGGACCTAAATGTGTGACTTGAAACCATAAAGATCCTAGAACAGGGCACAGACAGTAATGTCTCTGACATCAGTCATAGTAACATTTTTCTAGATATGTCGCCAGAGGCAAGAGAAATAAAAGGAAAAATAAACTATTGGACTACATCAAAATAAAATGCTTCTGCACAGCAAAGTAAACAATCAACAAAGCTTTAAAAAAAAAAAAAAACTATTGTCTTGGGAGAGGATATTTGCAAATGACGTATCTGATAAAGAGTCGGTACCCGGGGCGCCTGGGTGGCGCAGTCGGTTAAGCGTCCGACTTCAGCCAGGTCATGATCTCAGAGTCCGGGAGTTCGAGCCCCGCATCAGGCTCTGGGCTGATGGCTCAGAGCCTGGAGGCTGTTTCTGATTCTGTGTCTCCCTCTCTCTCTGCTCCTCCCCCGTTCATGCTCTGTCTCTCTCTGTCCCAAAAATAAATAAACGTTGAAAACAAAAATTTTTATAAAAAAAAAAAAAGAGTCAGTACCCAAAATGTACAAAGATCTCATACAACTCAATGACCAAAAAACAAATCAAATCCAATTAAAATCAAGCAATTTTAATCCATTAAAAAATGAAAAGACATGAATAGGTATTTCTCCCAAGAAGACATCCAGATGGCCAACAGACACATACATGAAAAGATGCTCAACATCACTCATCAACAGAGAAATGCAAATCAAAACTACAATGAGATATCACCTCACACCTGTCAGAATGGCTAAAATAACAACACAAGAAACAACAGCTGTTGGTGAGGATATGGAGAAAATGGAACTCTTGTGCTCTGTTGGTGGAATGCAAACTGGTGCCACCACTGTGAAAAACAGTGTGGAGGGTCCTCAAAAAGTTAAAAACAGAACTACCCTATGTTCCAACACTCACACTACTAGGTACTTATCCATAGGATACAAAAACACTAATTTGAAAGGATAGTTGACCCCTATGTTTATTGCAGCATTATTTACAATAGCCAAATTATGGATGCTTCCCAAGTGTCCATCAATAGATGAATGGATAAAGAAGATGTATACAATGAAATATTATTCAGCCATAAAAAGAATGAAATCTTGCCAAATGAGAAGACACAGATGGAGCTAGAGAGTAAAATGCTAAGAGAAATAAGTTAGAGAAAGACAAATACCATATTTTTTCACTCATATGCAGAATTTAAGAAACAAACAAAAAACCCACAAAGGCAAAGAGAGAGAGAGAGAGAGAGAGACAGACAGACAGACAGACAGACAAATCAAGAACTGCCTCTTAACTATAGAGCACAAACTGATGGTTACCAGAAGGGAGGTGGGTGGGGGGACTAAGGAAAATAGGTGGCGGGGATTTAACAGGTGCACTTAACATGATGAGCACTGTGTTGTACAGAATTGTTCAATCACCACATTGTATACTGGAAACTAATACAACACTGTATGTTAACTGTACTGGAATTAAAATTAAAAAGTTAATTTTAAAAAGTACAGAAAAAAAATCCTTGATTTCAACAGTGTTAAAATAAAAAAGATTCAATAATAAATTATCATGGACACATACACACACCAGAAACAAAGCAAAAGGAAAAGAGATTGAATATTTAATTAAAAATCTTCCACAAAAAAGAAAACTCCAAGCCTAGATGGCTTCACTGATAAATTCTACTTAACATTTAATAAAGAAACAATTCTAACATGAACTCACTCAAGAAGTTGATTAGGGAGAAATATTTCCCTAGCCATCCTTTGGACCCAAAATCACCCTGATATCAAAAACCAGATAATGACATCACAAGAAAAGAAAACTGTAGATGAATTTTATTCATGAACATAAATGCAAAGATTCATCTAAAAAAATGTAGCAAATCAAATCCAAGAATATATTTAAAAAGTTGGGACACGTAGGTGACTCAGTTGGCTAAGCTTCCAACTTCGGCTCAGGTCATGATCTCACAACTTGGTGGGTTCAAGCCCCAGTTGGGCTCTGTGGTGACAACTCAGAGCCTAGAGCCTGATTCTGTGTCTCCCTGTCTCTCTGCCCCTCCCTTGTTTGTGCTCTGTTTTCTCTCTCAAAAATAAATTTAAAAAAACATTGAAAAATGTTTTAAAAAATCATCTATTTCAATAAATAAACACAGTGGCCAATGTAAATAAATAAACAAACAAACAAACAAACACGCACACACACATATACACACACACACACAGTGGCCAACTGGGGTTTACCCAGGCACAGGAGGTTTAACACTCAAAAATAAAATCAGTGTAAATCACTATAGTAACAAAGTCAAACAGAAAAATCACATGATCATCTTGATAGACACAGAAAAGGCATTTGGCAAATTTTAACAATACATTCCTGATTAAACCTCTTACAAACTAAGAATATAATGGAACATTTTAAACATAATAAAGGACATCTATGAAAAACCTACAGCTGACATCATACTTAATGGTAAAAGATCAGATACTTTCCTCCCCTAAAACCAGGAATAAGGCAAGCATGTCAGCTCTTACCACTTCTATTGAGCATGATCCTGGAGGTTCTAAGCCAGTGCACTCAGGAAAGAAAAGGAAAAAGAAGGCAACCAGATTAGGAAGAAAAAAACAAACTGTGTTTATTCACTAAAAATACTACCATCCACGTGAAAATCAGATGCAATCTAAAAAAGAACTACTAAAACTAATAAATGACTTAGCAAGACTGCCAGATACAAGATGAATATATAAAAGTGAGTGTATTTCTATTAACTAAAAATGAACAAAAGGAAACTAAAAGGGTAAAAATGATGCCATTTATTATTACATCAAAAATATGAAATACTTAGGAATAAATCTGACAAAAGATATAAAAGACCAGTATACTGAAAACAACAAAATATTGCTGAGAAAAATTAAATAAGACCTAAATAAACAGGGATATATACACTATTCAAGAGTTGGAAACTCAATATTTTTACATTGTTCATTCTCCCCAAATTGATCTATAGCATCAACATAATCTCAACCAACATCCCAGCAGGATTCTTTGTAGAATCTGAGAAGCTGACTCTAAAATTCATATACAAATAGAAAGGACTCAGAAAAGCCAAAACAACTTTGAAAAAGAAAAAAGTTTGAGGGCTAAACCTACCTAATTTCATAAATTACTATGAAGCTACGTTATTGGCTAAAAGAAAGATAAATAAATTAATGCAACACAATACAGTAAAGAAATAAATCCACACATATATGGATATTTTTTATAAAAGTGTAAAGGCCATGCAGTAGGGAATGGATAGCTCATTCAAAACTGACTCTGGGGGCACCTGGGTGGCTCAGTCGGTTAAGCGTCCGACTTTGGCTCAGGTCATGATCACACAGTTCGTGAGTTCGGGCCCCACGTTGGGCTCTGTGCTCACAGTTTGTAGCCTGGAGCCTGCTTCGGATTCTGTGTCTCCCTTTCTCTCTCTGCCCTTCCTCTGCCTGTGCTCTCTCCCTCTCTCTCTCTCAACCTCCCTCTCTCTCTTAAAAATAAAATAAAATAAAATAAACATATAATAAAAAAAAACCTGACTTTGGAAAAACTGGATGTCTTTATACCAAAAAAAAAAAAAATAAATACATAAATGAAAATTAAAAAAAAACTAATTTTGATCTGTACCTCCCACCATACTTATAAATTAACTTGAAATGGAACATTTACCATCTACTTTATGTTAACTGTGCCTCTTTATTTTTTATTTTATTTTAATTCCAGTATAGTTAACATACAGTGTTTTATAGTTTCAGGTGTACAACACAGTGATTCCGCACTTGCACACATCAGCCAGTGCTCATCACCACACGTCCACCCTTAATCCCCATCACCTATTTAACCCATCCCCCCACCCACCTCCTTCTGGTAAGCATCAGTTCGTTCTCTATATTTAAGAGTTTGTGTCTTAGTTTGTCTCTTTCTTTTTTCCACTTTGCTCATTTGTTCTGTTTCCTAAATTCAACACAGGAGTGAAATCATATGATACTTGTCTTTCTACAACTGACTTATTTTGCTTAGCATTATACTCTCTATTCTAGCTCCATCCACGTCACTGCAAATGGCAAGATTTCATTCTTTTTATGGCTGAATAATATGCCATTGTATATATTTACCTCATCTTCTATATCCATTCATCTATCGATGGACACTTAGGGTACTTCCATAATTGGGGTGTTGTAAATAATTAACCATGACTCTTAAAAAAAAAAACATATGACAGGTAGGAAGAGATAGTAGCTTGGCTCACAGGGCTGATTCAGACAGGCTCAGTGTGTACCAACTTGTAATACCTGATGGTCAAACCGCTGGTTAAGCACTGTAAAACATGTTAATTAATTTATTCTTTAAGAAAATAAAAATTCACTTCTCTCATTTCTTTTTTGCTTGCTGTATAAATCCTCAGGGAAACGATATCAACATTGTTTCTTCTGCTACAAGAAAAGAAACCAACACCTAAAGGAAGGAAAGGTACAAAAAAATATTAAAAACTCTGTAAGAAATCAACGAAGTGATAACGTACTGCCAATATCCTTGTCCACAACACCAGGGTTAGCTAGAGAGTATTCTAATGTAATATACCCAATCTCCAGGTCAACAGTCTTCATAAAGAAGTAGGGAAATTTGTAAGGAAAAAAGAACTGTTTCTGACATACAATGTTACAATCTTAATTAAATCAGGAGTTTCTGGCTGGCCACAACCAAAAATCACCCTGAGAAGTGAAACGGTTATGCGTCATGCAAGAGCATGAAATGTGGTTTTTCTTGCCGCATTAATGGTTACTGCACATGTCAATACTGCACAGCAAGGTCTCTATAGTGAAAGTGCTAAGAAAAAGGAAAAGGTTAAACAGTAAGTCATTTCTAAAGTTTTAGAAGAGGCTGAGTTAATAGTTAAGTCAATCTTGTGCTACTTGTGTTACCAGATAACAAAAACATCTTTCATAAGAACAGCCAACTGATTCACCTCATGTTAGGTGAATAATAATGCAAAATGATTTGAACTGCCCCGATCAATCTCTCTAGGCTTAGAAAGAGGACAGAGCTAGTTGGTATTAAAACTTACCCCCAAACAATGTGGGGGTCAGGGGTCACTGACACCCTACATAGTCAAAAATCCACCTATAACTTCTGACTCCCCCAAAACTTAACGACTAATAGCCTACTGTGGACTAGAAGCCTTGCCAGTGATATAAGCAGTTGATTGATGCACATTTTTTGTGTTGTATGTATTGTATATTGTATTCTTACAATAAAGCAAGCTACAGGAAAAAAATGTTATTTAATCATAAGGAAGAAAAAATGCATTTACATTACAGTATTGTAATTACCAAAAAAAAAAAAAAAAAAAGTAAGTGGACCCATGCACTTCAAATCTGTATTGTTCGAGGGTCAACTGTAGTTTGTATTTAAACACAATGCTGACCTAGCCAGAGATCCAAGCCATTCACAGACTAAGTGCATGTGGTCAAAAAGCCAAAGATGATGTAGTTTGATTCTACAAATGCAAGGTAGCCAGCAGAATGCCACTAAAACGTCCTTGGGGTCAGTCAACAGTTACTAATCTCCCAACATTATCAGTAAGATCCAGAATGGTTTTCTTACATGCCCTGAATTATTCCTTCTACTTCCAACCACAATGCATTTTTGTTTCATTTTTACTTTTCCATTTGCCTTAGTTTTAACAGTCAAGTTAAAAAAAAAAATCCAACTCTAATGCTGAAACCAGAAGACATACATTTCTTTAAACAACCACAATGCATACTGCTTTGGAAATTTTGTCTTTAATCTCAGAAACAAATTTTCAGAATTCACACATTTATCTTAATAAGTCAGTCCAAAAAAGACAAAGTCAAGAAAAACACTTATGCATTTATTTTGATTAGGAAAAATTCTCACATATTAACAATAAGAAAACAAACCACACACAACCCTCCACCTCTGATGACAAAGCCAGAGGGAGACCTTAATGGTGGCAGCTCATAAATCCTAGACCAAGATCACAAATACAGCTGCAAGAAAACTCTCCCAAGAAAAATATATGGCATTAGAAAAGCCACTAGGGAGATTAGTGAGAAACTAAGAGCATATCTATCATTCAACAACTTTTCAAAGAGTATTTTGCACAGTTTATTTACCTTAAACTGTTTCAAAGTAATTAGGTAACCCGAGGAGGAAGCCCTGGAAAATAGAGACCTATCTCTTATATTCCTCTTAATGTCTCTATAATAACAACAGGGTTTGGGACATATGTAATTCACATCAAACATTTACTGAAGGAAGAGCACTCGTCTAGAAGAGGCAAGGAAACCCAGTACAGTGAGCACTTCACCCCAATGACTGTTGAGAAGTCCCAGTGAGGTGACACTAGATACAGGGGAGGATTTTCCAAAACAGAGGAATCAATACATTTGCTCCAAAATTTACTTGCTGCAAAATTAGAAAAGTAAAACCTGGCATGTCCAAGATCATGAGTTAGTTGTTGGGAAAAAAAATTTTAGAAATAATTTCATTACATTCCTTCACCACGAATTACTCGGAAGAAACAGATTTCCATGATTTCAACTTGAGAGATCTAAAATTACAATTCTCAGATAGCTGCCAACAGGTATGGCCCCCAAACAAAGAGGTCTTAGCATTTCATACTAGTCTCTTCTCAGCAAAAGGCTTTTATCATCTGCTAAAAACCATATGCATGAGCCCACTCCATTTAAGGTTTTTCAATCTAATGTACCCACTGGGATCTACAGTAGTCTCATAACCATATGCACATCATAATTTTGCCAAAGTGAGTCATTACTGCCAAGTAGAAATCTGAGGTCTTGTTCTTTGTACTTATTACACATTTAAGTGCAGGTTCACCTAAAATTAGTCATACCACCAAAGTCCAGGTAATTTGTGATTTTTGAAATCGATTTTTTAACATTTTTAAGGGAAAGGGAGTTCTAAGCATTCCAGCATATATAACTTCTTCACACATGTCATAGCTCCCCAATATTAGAAGCATCCCTCCATATGCATTCTGGTTCAACCACAGAAACCGAGGGTCAAACAAAGACAGCCAAAAATTCAGTGAAGGACAGACAATGTGTCAGTACCAAGGCAGAATCTACAACCCAAGACTCCAGATTCTCAGGCTATTTCTCCAATAAAGTATCTATATAGCCTGAACAATACAACAGCACACACTGACATCCTATTCTTCACTGAATATATTCACAATGAAACTACCCCTTTTCTTGTACTTAATTGTAGTGCTTAAAATATTGCTTAAGCGAGTTCAAAGCCATGGCCATAAAATAATATGAAGACAATTCTCTTCTTTGGGCTGCCAACATGTGACATCCAGAAGTAATAATTCTACTGCCCCAAATGAAGATCCCCATAATTGTTGAAAGAGGAACCTGAGGAGCAATTCTCAGATCAATAACTGCAATTTGTCCTCAGTTACCTACATGTCAACACAATATTCCAGGTAGTCTAAACTGACAAAGAAAAAGTGACTACTGTAGTATTCAATATACAGTACTTTCTGCTTGTGTCTCACTCTGCATCACAGCCCTGGTCTTTTACCTGGTTGTCAAGGAAAGAAGATGAGTTAGGTTGTCATGTAGGCGAACAGTCAAGGACCATACCTCAGGAGTATAAGACAAAAGTATTCCTTGGCTCAGCCTTTGTATCAACAGCTGTATTTTTACCTCCGAGAGCAGTCTTTCAGAAGGAATGTGGAAGTAGGCAGGAAAATAGGACGTATTTTAAAAATGACTGTTTCGGGGTACCTGGGTGGCTCAGTCAGTTGAGCACGACTTCAGCTCAGGTGATGATCTCACAGTTCATGAGTTTGAGTCCTTCTTCGGGCTCTGTGCTGACAGCTCAGAGCCTGTAGCCTGCTTCGGATTCTGTGTCTCCCTCTCTCTCTGCCCCTCCCCTGCTCGTTTGTTCCCTCTCTCTCTCTCTCTCTCTCTCAAAATAAACATTAAAAAAAAATCAATGATAAATAAATAAAAATAAATGACTGTTTCATTTTACTAAACCAGTTCACCTATGCTATAAAAGCATCCTAAGAGCTATTTTAACCTGGAATAATGCAACTCTGGAAAGAAATAATAAAGGAAATAGCCTGCTTTTTTTTTTTTTTAAAGGCATTTCCACCAAAGTTGTACAAAAGGAAGCCAGAGCAAGACCAGTTCTTGGGGCTGTTTTCTACATTATCATTGTCCTTGCTTTGTGCCTTGACTCACCAAGACAAAATATGGAATAATTGTGCCAAGGAACTACAACACTGTGTTTATTACTTCAAATAAACCTCTTAGCACATCTGTGGTCACTTTTTCAGGCATCTTATTTAGAAATAAGCCAATATAAATCATATTTTTAAATCTTCACTAAGTTTATACGAATTGATAATAAAAATGCCTTTTCATCAATAAAGTTTCATTTCAATATTAACTTATGAGAATGAAAAGTTCAGATAAGGTCTACTGCTCCTTGGTTTGAACCTTCAAAGAATTCACTCACATAGAAACACAGTCAACACTTGTAGAGATGAAAAGCCCCAGAGAACTGAGTACAGGCAGTCCTTGACTTACAACTCCTGTGTCTGACAAACACTTCCATGAACAAAAAACCTTCTGTCATTCCCAACTGCCACCTCAATATAAGTGCCCAGCAACAATCATCATGGAAAAAAATCTTGTCTTTTGAACACTTCTGGACTATCACTCCACAGTCTACTCTCAGGATCCTTTAAAAACTTTTCTTTTTACTTATCCTGCACTACATTAAAATTTACCTAACTGGAAGTTTTCTCAGTTAAAAGTGTCCTTTTCAAAATATAGGTATTCTCACAGATGAAATCAGCCGTTTCTGACTTCATGTGACTGTGTTTCTCACACGTAACTAAGATCAGACTCACCAAGGCAAAGGACCGTCAGATTTGCAGGGGTGGATGGAGGAAGACATTTTAAAAAACAGATAAGGCTGATGTGACAGGGGTACACACTAGGGTCAGGGAGCACCAAAAGGAAGCCAGGGGAGTTCCGAAAGGTATAAAATGTGCATGCGCTTCTACGCCATGTAAAGAAGCTGAAGTTGAGCTTGAAAGGAGAGTCCGTGAAAACTCCTCAAGCAAGCAACAGGATTCAATTTGCGTGTTGTCAAAATGACATTAGAAGGGATTTGGAGGATGGATCGCAGAACAGCGAGACTGGAGGCTAGGTAGAAAGCTACTGTCATAATATAGTCAAGACAAGGGAGACCTGAGCAATGCAGTGACAGAAACGGTGCAAAGTGGTAAATGCAGAGAAACAGATGAGAAATACATGGGACATGAATCGACAGGATGTGCAGATAGGAGGAGGAAGAGGAGTAGGGCTTCCAGGTTTCCGGCATGAGCAGATTAATGGCTTGGATGTCTAGTGGATGGTGCGCACATCAACTAAGGGAGGAAATGAAAGAGAAAGAGCAAATTGAGGGCAACTACTATAGTAGCTGTCAATGAGACACATGTTGAGTTTGAAATGCTTGCAGATGTTCCAGGTGGGAAAAAAAACTGTGATAAGCACCGGGTTTGCGAATCTCAAAGCTGAGAAGAAAGGTCTGGGTTGGACATTTAAATGCATTTGTCCGTAGCTATAAGGACCAGAACATAAATTCCTCCCATGCAGAGACTTCTGTCATTTTGTTTGTGACACGCACCTAAAATTATGTCTGCCCACAAGAGTGTATTATGGTCAAGAAATACTTAATGACTGGATGCCAAGGAGAAGGGAGGAGCATGAGAGGAGGAGTAAACCTTACAGAACAGTTTTTTGAAAAATTCACTGGGAAACCACCATTTCTAACACTTGCTAAGAAAGTTAGGATTTCCAAACCCCAAAACAGCAATTTACAAATTATCTTTTGCAAGAAAAAATAACTTGCTAGCAAATTGGGAACGGATCTATAATCTATACCTGGGATCATTCACTGTACACTCCCCATCAGTGTTTGCACTATAAGTGTTACGATCACAGTGTCTATGCAAATATTCCTTTTGAATATTTTAGAATATCTGAAGCTCTACTTGCATTAAAAATGACTGTCTACCTCCAAGTAAACAGGAATGACAGAAAGTGAGAGATATTTGGTTTCTTCTTTGTACAGATTAGCTGCACCTCCAGACGGAAACAGGACTTTCCTATACCATGAGTCCCCAGAGTAAGAGGTAACAACTGGGTTTGTTACCATAGCACATCCATTTCTAAAAACTGTACCTGTTCTGGAAACAATGGGCATCCATTAGGATTTTGATAATCTAGTTCTCTAATAATAGTTATTTAATAATAAATAACTGGGCCAGGTAATTCCCAATAAATTGCAGCCGAGACTGCCAAAGCCTGTATTTGTAAAACTAAGAACCCAAGACAAGACAACTAATAAAACAACACAGCACTACATGTAATAGTTACTGATGCCTTTAGTAAGACAGAGTCTTATTCTCAGAAGTTTCTTAAAAAAGCAGAGAGGAGGTCAAGAAAAACAGTGTGGTGGAAAAGAAACCATTTCAAAGGGCCTTCCTACACATATCTGAAGGTATCCATTCTCTAAGAGACGCTCAACCGTGTCTCCCTTCAAACTGCACTTTATCCACCCAGATGCCTCCCTCACGCTAAGACTTCTGCACGAGGCCCGGGTGGCTCTGCCAAGCTGTGCACGCATCAGGGGCAGCCACGGTACACACATCCTTTCTGTTATGTCAGAGTCTCTGGTATAACGTTCACACACAAAGGATGCTCAGTAAATGTTTGCTGACCAAGCAAGTATGTGGAGAACGAATTAATTAAGCCACCTTATAAAGGACATAAAATTAAACTGTTTTCTAAAGTCAAGATATTTTAGAGAGAGGGCATGTGGGACAACAATTTATAGTGCAAAGACTGCTATTCATGCTTTGATGCTAAAAATAGTTTGTAAGTTTATGGTTAAAAAAAAAAAAAAGGAGAGCCCCACACAAATATTTGCATGTACAAGAGTGCTCAGAAAACTCCACCTCACACCCACCCAGCTTCAGCTGTCTCTGCCGCTTGGCAGGCTGCTTTCAGATCATCTGCGAAAGGCGGAAGGCTGTAGTTTCCCAAGGCCAGGTCTTCCTGGCTGCCCCAGCCATGGTGCAGCTATCCTGACGGGCTACAACACTGGGAGGACAGACTGCTGATAGCGCCCATGGGAGAAGAGCAGACAGCATCCACCAGGAGGGCAGTGATATCTTGGAATAAGTTTTTGCCTGGTGTGTATGTGTTGATCAGTATCTCATTTTATATTCATATCCCCCAAGAGGGAAACCAGAGGTCACGTTAAATGGGCTTTTTTTTTCCCCATAAGCAATTAACATTGGAATACAACAAGAGAATGTGGTTGGCAACATCATCAATCAAAAAAATAGTAATCATGCCAAACTTCATTCAATTATTAAGCACTTTCTTAGGTGCCAGGCAATGTCCAACAAACAGACAGACATAAGGGTGGAGAAAATGGATACAATACTTTCTTTCAGGAGAGCCAGGATTCTAGCAGAAGAGGCACACACGAAAGAAGAATACAGGGAAAAAAAAGTGTAAATTATGCTAAGCGTTAGAAATAAAAAGGATGGGTGTAAAGGACAGAGGACTAAAGGCAAAACCTGGGGTGAATAGGGTCAGGAAGAGTCTCTCTGAGCAGATGACATTTCAGCTCAGTACCAAAGGGCGAGAAAGAGCTCACGATGCAAAGAGCAGGGGAAAGACCACTTCAGGTGGAGGGAACAGCACGTGTAAGGTAACCACAGTGGCAAAGAACCTGACGTGTCAGACGAAGGAAGGTCCGAGGGCAGGCGCCAGTGAGAGACAGAGGCTAACAGGTGCTGGAGTGAAGAAAGGGAGTTGCAAAACCAAGTGCTGTAGCTCACAGGAGACTGAATTTTAATTTGAATACGTGGAGAAGCCATTAAGAGGACTTACATCTGGGAATAATATGATCCAATGCTTATTTTTAAAGGATCACACCGGCTGGGATATAAAGAATACATTGAAAGGGTTCAAGAATGAAAATGGGAAACATGAGTTTTTTCAAGGCAGGGACAGCTGAGGATTTCAAGAGTTTTACCTTTCTACATGTGACACAAGCCTGGACCTCTCGTGGGGTCACAGAGCCATATCCTCAGACAGTTTGGGTTTAGGTGGGGACGACGACATGTACACAGCCACTCTAAGAGTACAAAATGAAAAAAGGTCAAAAGCGAATGAATTATAAATAGAGTGACCACACAAGCCAGTTTTCCAGGAAGTCCTGATTCGTGCTTATTGTTCCTAGGTAATTATTAATAGTGTCCTCTTTCACGCTCAGAAATGTCCTATATTAGGTGAGAAATTCTGGGGTCACCCTAGTTATAAACAAAGGATTGTGGGAGTTTTGAAAAAAATACATTTAATTCTGAAGGAAAAAATCATAAAAGCTTCAAGCAATAAGCATCTCTGAGGCAGTTGCTGAAAGACAAATGTGACAGTTGGAAAAGGCTGTTCCAAACAAGGTGAACAGCATAAGCACAGCGTGGAGAAAGCCGGGGCTCATGCAAATAACAGCAACCGTAGCTGCAATGTGGTGTTCATGGAGCGCAGGGGGGTAGGACAGAAACAAGAACAGCAAGCCGGGCACACTCGTTAGGACCTAACATCTCCTCCTACAGTAACGGGCTGATGTTTCACTTAGTTGGCTCTGGATGTCCCCTGAAATACCTTTAATGAGAGAGTACAACATCAATGAGTGAAACATCGCTGAACCATCTTATCGAACCACCCGATAAGATGATAAGCATAAATGTTGACTGAAAAGGGCCACCACGGTCAAGAGAGCAGGGAACCGGGAGGTGGAAAGGGCACTTGTAACTTTGAGAGCAAACCGAAGTGGTTTCCCATGCAATTCTGTCTGTCTGTCTGTCTGGGTCGGGAAGCAGGCTCCAGATGCTGTCTGGAAGATGAAAACCAAAGAGCTGAAGGTCTAGCCTGCAGGCAGGCTCAAAGGCAGGAAGGGAAAGAGAAAGATGAGCTGCGAGGTTGGAAGAGGAGGTGGAGAAGAGCAGGATCAGAATCCTGGGGAAAGGCTATTTCAAGCCCACATCCTTCCCTTAAAACAGTGCGGTCTGTCAGTGCGTCTCCTCACTCAACCTGCGGAACCCAGGGAGCAGGGGGCAGATACCCCCATGCGGTTGGCACACATGACTGACTGCACCCTTCCATGCCTCTGTCCATCCTGCCCCCTGCTCTGTTCACGTGACAAATACAGATTTAGAGTTTTCATATGCAGACGTGAGAAGCAGGTGACGATAAATTTTGCAAGCGGGATGCTTAACTCTTTATTATACCACCTTTCAATTAGAAAATAGACTTGTCTGCTTTAAAAAGCTTGACAGCGATTATCTCTATGTTGTACAGGGGAACTCTAGGACGAACTCTGCGTGTTTAACGGAAAGCGTACCAGGGCTGCTTCGTTTTCAAAAAGCACCATTCAACCTTCCAGCAATGCGTGCTGGCCTGTTACCCCGCTTTATATTACACCTGAGCGTCAGGGGCTCTTCTCATCACCTTCATTACTTCTCAGGGAAGCCAAAGGACAGTACTTCTATTTAAAATCCGAAGTTGTTATTAGGGGTCTTACTCGTACAGGGTGGCAGTTTCGTTAGCAACTACTCAGTAGATCATTCGGCACTCAGCTCCAGGGGAACAGCCTGTCTGGCCTCAGAGCACAATCAGTGCATTAAAAACAAATACTACCTACTGTTGACACACCTCGGGCAGCTGTTAAATCCTAAGTGTAGGTTCTGCTACTTAAACAAAAATTCTTCGGAGGACCTTCATTCTGTTTGGTTTCAGGAAGGAAAATATTTCCCTTTGAATTTGTTGAGCCCAAACCAGAAATTCAAGTATAACATTTTATTACACTGAAGCTTTCTTGGTAATGGAGAAAACAGTTAATGGTCTTCAGCCCCCACCAATGCATAGCCAGAATTATCAGATCTCACTCACACTTGCCCCCCAACACCACCAGTTTTTTTAATATGGAGTACTCACACAACTTACAAACCAATGTAGTGCTGAAAACAGAGAAATATGCAGAATGAAAAATGTCCCGTTACCATATGTATAAAAAGCTGCATTATTTGAGGGAGCTGGTAGATTTACAGAGAAGGGAATATAACATAATTGTTCTACCAAAGGGATATTCCAGTACACTCCTACTAAAAAACAGTCGTTTTGAAAACATAATTTTTTGTAATATAATGTCTATAGCATTTAGAAGAAATATTTCTTTTTGCCAGTTTGCGAAAAAAAAAAAACTTAACTGGCAAATAAATACACAGAACATGAAGAGATCCTAGTATTGATAAATTATTTTCACACAAGAAGTGGTTTAAAAATTTAAGATTTGTTACCAGTTTTGCAAACAACATAGTACTGTTCCTTTTCCCTTTTCTAAAAATAAGCAATAGGACAAGTCAGTTCACTTGCAAGTCTGATTCTTGGCAGCACGTGCACTGGAGTCACCTGAGGAAGCTGGTGCCACATTCTGGCCCCCACCCAAGGGACTCTGGCTCCACACAGGGGTGATGCCTGGGAATGTGTCTGCTAACAAGACCCCTGGAGCTGTCCCGACATAGGTGGTCCAAAGACCACCCTTCGAGAAACATTATTCTGTATGTTCCCTATCCACACAGCTAATTGCCTCTCAATCTAATTACAGCCAATCTCAGCCACTCAGAACCATCACCAGCAATTAGGACCTGTCCAGGTTTGTATTACATGATTTCAAGACCTATGACACGAGCACTTCCTGAGCAAATGCAGGTGCAGCGGTCACAGAATGACCCGCCACATCTGTGTCCCTGGAGGCAGACGCGAGGGCAAAGTGGCAGCTTCTGCAGAGCTGTGACCAATGACTGCAGGCTGTGTCTCAGCGGGCCACAAGGCAGGGCTCCTAAAAGACACCAGGTGGGCCCTGACAGACTTGCCCGTGTTTGTGAGCCATTCTGGTGTCCTCTCCATGTGTGTTTATGAGTACTAGGGTAAGGATGTGCACAGAACCCTACGTGGGTAAAGACCCAGAGCTCTTGCAAGACTTTCTTATATCTGCTTGACATAGAAAATTTATCAATACTTGCATCAATAGGCAATGCTCTAGGATCATTTAGAATACCAAAAATAGGTTCTTTTAAACATCATTAGGACCCAGCAGTAACTCAAGTACATTAAAACAGCTGGGTTCCCATGGTAAGGCAGGTCTAGTGGGACTGAGGGTTAAGCACAGCAAAGGTGTGCCATCAGGTCCCCACAGCCCGAGCTTCAGGGACTGTCTAAAAGCAAATATCAGTCCTACTCAAACAGAGCACAGAATTTAGTGCAGTTCTGTCTCAGACAGTATTCACTGAAATGAAATGTTCAAGGGAAAGCTAAAAAGAATGGTAATATTGTATCTATCTTCATATTTAATTAAAAAGATAGCTAACAATACTTCCAAGAGGGAGGTCATTCCTTGTTCAGCACAAGATTCCTCTGTGCAAAACTATTTTCAGAATGGCCAATAAAATAATTTGGCATATCAACACTTACAAAAGCTACCATTTCAGAAATGCTACTGACGCTTTAGCTAACAACTCTGAAGATGAAGTATAAATGACAATCCCACAGCTGGAAGCAGTCATAAAAGAATCAAGAACATCATCCACTGGCAAAGTCCAATCAAATCAACCACCTTCCTCTTCCCTCATTGTGCCCGGAGGCCCCCAAATGCCCTCAACAGAATGGTATCATAGGAAAAGGTTTATAGGAAGGCAAGTTCTATGTGAGACCTTGTATATAATATCTCAAGGTTCAAGAGATCAGATAATCATTTTCTCCTGCACAGAGAAGAGCAGAGGAAAAAGGAAGGATGATGTCCTACAAAAAACTAACAGAGAGTACAAGATGTCAGCAGACTTAAAATAAGAACCTTACGCAGTTATTCACATTTAACAAGAACCACACAAAGGTGAGCCATGGGCAGATGGCTTGGGTTTCCAGCCCAGTGAGTGCACATTTGGCTCTCTGGGCAGGATGAGGCAGTCAGCTCTGCCTAGGAGCACACACCGAGTCTTCAAATGCACCTTTGGCTTTTCCTCCTTGGAAAAAGAATTACAAATTGGGCATCAAGACATCCGACAGTTCTCAGGCAACATTTACCACAGAGAGCTGCCTGTGCCTGCCTTAGAGCCCACCCACAATTTCATTTTCAATTAGCAGCTCCTCGAAAGGCAGTAATGAAAGCAGTTGCTAAAGAGCATTCAGATGTCACTGAAAGACTGCAAACCCAAACTGTAAATAGCACATTGTGAGTCGCCTGTCACCACCATCAACTCCCACGGGAATCTCGCAACATGTGGCTATCACAGCCATCTGCTCGGCTCCCCACCACCACCACTGCAAACCACACAGCCACCCACCCACTCCCACCTCCCACTCACTACCTGTCATGTGCAGGCTTGTGTGGAGACGGGAGGGCTGTGAGCGGAGATTAGAATGCAGAACGCATGGAGGCTTGTTTCGCATTTTGCAACTAAGATCTGGCCACGTGCGGATAACATCGTATCATCGGAAGAGGGAAAAACTTAAAATTAAATGAACACAAAATGCAGTCTTAAATAAAGAAAGGAAGTCCTATCAGCCCCCAGCAACTATCAGAAGTGTGGTGTAAAGGGAAAACACACTCCCTCGGTCTCTGATCACCCATACCAGAGTAATTTATGGTCGACAGAGCTGAAAACCATTTCTCTGGCTTGATCCTTCTTCCTCCTCTAACAATATGTAGGATTTAAAAAAATTTTTTTTCTTAATGTTTGTTTATTTTTGAGAGAGATTGGGCATGAGTAGGGGAGGGGCAGAGAGAAAGGGAGAAGCAGAATCCGAAACAAGGTCCAGGCTCTGAGCTGTCAGCACAGAGTCTGGCACGAGACCCAAACTCACCGACCGAGCCACCTAGATGCCCCACGACATACAGAATTTAAATGGGCCTTAATAAAGTTCCGTGCATACACACATATAACATATTCGTACTCTGGGATTTAGAGAGTACGACTATTGTTTCTTTTTTTTTTTCCAATGGAGCCATTTCTATAGGTCTCAGGATCACTCAAGCATTTTTTCAATTGCATGCAGATCCTTTTCCAGTTCAGCCTGTCTTCTCTCTGTAGGTTTTGTTTTATGAGGTGGTAGTCAATGTGCTATGTCCTCTTTTAGTCAATTTTTACCAAATTTTTGATTAAATATTATCTATGTCACTTGGGTTAAGATTTATTCCTGGCCACATCACTCCAAACATCTGTCTCACTGAGGTCAAATGATGCTTATTATCACTCTTACCAACATCCAGGACTGGTGGAATATATCCCAGACAACAAGCTAAGGAGACAGGAGACACAAAACCAGAATTCTAGATCTTAAAAAAAAAAAAAAAAAAAACCTGTCGCTGTCTCCAAATGCCCAAGTTAAAACAACAACAAAAACATTCATGTAACTTGCTACTGTGTTAGTCCCATGTTTTCCAAATACCTCCAATACAATACACACCTAATTCTGAACAGAGACAAGCCTGGATTGTAGGTTCCTCAAGATATTAAAATCTGACATCTTATCCTTATTTTGAGTTAATCAACATTCCAAGAGCAGTTATAAGCCAGTCTTTCTCCTCCCAACCTTTTATTAGCTGTTTTTATTCCTCTTTCTGTAGTTTAAGCAAAGGGGAAAAAAATAATGTGCAACTTAAATTCATCAGCAGGAAAAACAGAGGATTTTATTTACTATCTCAGTTTGTAACCTTCATGTGACAACACAATTTTTGAAAAAAGCAAACGAAATTCCAAGAACACACTGAACATGAAAGTCCCAAGTATGAAATAAAAACGGTTTAACTGCAGCTCAATGTCTTGACACTAGCTCAATGTACCTCCAGTCATTTAACCACTATAACGAATGTATTTATGAAAGAGGACCTCACGAGGTTCACAGGTCTTTTCATTACCAAAGTATAATCCCTAATTGCATTAGTGTTTCAAATGTTCTGATTTCCAGAAATCTGTAGGCTCTTGAGTCAAGCTGGATAAATACCTGTGTGATTTCAGGCTGGATTTCTACCCAAAACTAATTAGCCGTCTTCCGAAATAGGACTTGAACTGGATCTGTTTAATCAAAGTTGCACGTTATAAATCCTCCTTTGCAAGTTAATTTCTACTAGTAACAATGTCACAAAGCAGTCGTCACACAACCTGAGTCAGTCACACTGAAATAAAGGATCAGCTTCCGATAGTGAACACTCTCATCGGGACCGAGCATGGGCAGAGACAGACCTCTCTAGCAAGATGGATGGAAGCACGGCTGATGGCTCGGTCACCTGGGCCCTTCTGTGCCACCAACACAGCCACTTGATTCCACATAAGGCCAACATGCAAAGGCAATACAAAAAGCAGATGCAACCACAACAGCTCTAACTTTAAAGACTCGGCAGCGGGATCAGTCCCTCTTCTTCCTAGACATCAGAATACATTTTTGGTATCTACAGTGTCAGCTCTAAATTCTCCACATAGTCTGATTCCACCATACTAGATTCTCAAAGAGAGGACCCAACTTCTACTCCTTACAAGCACCCATATCAACTTGTATAAAGATTTTTAAACCACACAAGCCATTCTCATCAGCAAAGTTAGAGTCTACCTACTAGGCTCCTGAAATATTCCCAAATCCCTTTACTTCCCTCTCAAATGGTATCCTCCTGTGGCGAGAAGCAATCTCAGTAGGTTGCCTCTTTGTCTCAGAAATCCCATCCTTAGCTGAATGCCTTTTTAGAAACTGAAATTCAGTTAGGAGGGAGACTCTGTGGTTTATTTTGATGATCCATTCTGGTATCTGTTTGTTGTAAGAGTTCATATGGCCTAAAAATTCCTCCTAGTTCATTTAAGCCTCTTTCCTCTGGTTCAGTTCCTACTAGAGAGAGAAAAGGCAGGCTAATGGACTAAATGGAAGTTCAGGAACACTGATTCTGAGCCAAATCTGAGAGTTCTCCTAACTCCCATTAACTTTTCCTCATTGCCTCTCTATTTTTAAAACTCCTTTGCTCTCTGTGTTTTCAACTACAAAGTAGTAAAATTTTAAATCCTCTCCTGTGGTCTAGAAGTGAGATATACCGCAAGAAAATTCAACGCACTGGGAAGAGTTACATTTTCCAAAAATGCTTCTGAGGAAGTCCTAAGTTGGCTAGAGGGTTTGGCCGTGGGTCACTTCATTGCGTCCCTTAGCAGTTTCACTGTGACTTAGTCTGGCAGGTAGAGAATCAGGCTCCTTACACAGACAACCTGGGCAGCCTCTGTTCTGGTTTCCCAGTCCCAAGACTAAGTAAAGAGGGGGACAAAAACTCTACCACACATCTTTACTAGTACTTTTTTAAAAGTACTAGTTAAAAATTAAAAGCTAAAACTGTTTAAATATAATGTCTGAATGTTCCCATCATGAGCAAATAGTTCTGTGCAGGATATATATAAGGCTCGGGGGTCAGAAAGACGTGCATTCTTTTGTAAAAGTTAATTTATTCCTCTTTTCCTTTTTAAAACCCCCTTTGGAAATTAAGGAGAATGTTCAAACCTGCCATATAAAAAGGTGCAGCCATTTTAAAAGACAGCTGCCAGCGCAGCCTCCTCTACGTGAGTATGTATTTATACTTAACAACATAATCCAACAAGTTAGTTCCACTGGGGTGGTTAAGTGCCAGTTAAAAAGCTTTCTTTTCCCAGTATGAGAAAATACCACAAGAATTGAGGTTTCATAATCAGGCAAGAGAAGGAAAAAACAGCTTGATTTTAGAACTATGCATCTCTCTTATAAAAGTATATAATTGCACTCTCCTGGTAAAAAGATTAGTTGCCTTCAACGGATTCTCAGAAAAAAAAAAAATGTTATTATTTCCTCTCCATGAAGGAGTAACATCTTCCCATAATTACAGGAAAGCTGTGCATTAAGGTGCCTGCTCAGGAAGTACCATTTCCTAATAAGATGCAAACCTAATCCACTCTCACCAAGTCAAAAATAAAGACAAAATTCTCACCTCCTACGGCCCTCTTTCCTCTGTAGTTCTTCCGATTATAACTCCCTCAGTAAGAGGCACTAAGCAACAATCCATTAATTTTGAAATTCTCCTCAAGGACATTCTCATCTCAAGGCCCCCTCCCAGTTAAGATGGTCAGATTCAGCTACTTTATCTGGTAGGAGGCAAAGGCAAGGGAAAAAGTAACTGTGATGTGTCCATGCATTTAGCACAACAGGAAAGCAACGTCCAGTACCGTTAGCACAAGCTTTTGAGCATGTGCTGTGGCCCTTAAGCACCTGTGTGTGTCATCTTTTACCAATGATCACACAACAGAGAGCACCTGTCTGGGCAACACACACGTAGCCATGCCTCTGCCTCCTACTTTTCTCTTTTAAATGTCTTCACACAATTATCAACTAGAGACTCCGAACTGAAATACACTCAGACCTCCTGCAGTCTTCCTTTATAGACCTTGAAAACATTATGTGTCTCTGTGTTGTTCATCAATTTAAAGAACCATGGAACTCAGAGAGAGGAGCTTGAGAAATCACCTAGGCCAAACCCCTCACCTTCCAGCAACACACAGCGATTTGTTCAAGGTTTCAAAATAGTACATGTGATTCTAGGAAGACTACAATTGAAAAGTATTAGAGCTTTATTTCAGTTATCAACCTCTGCTTCCCTTCCTACTAGAAACACAACACTCGATTTGGGGAGTATATTTTGGCATCAACACTGAAGATAAGAAAAACACCACTTGTTTTGAAAACTCTTACATTGACCAGAAAGGTACGATTCACTCTTTCCTTCTCCATGATTCATAAGCAGTGAGTCAAAATAATTGCTTTTCAAATATTTTGCCTAAAAGAAGGATAGCTTTGATTTCAAGTGCCATTTTGTACCAGAAGGATGACCATTAGAACCAAAAGCTACCTGAATCTGAGACATACAAGTCCTGGCCTTCTTTGATGATCACACGAGGACAAGGCAGAAAGAATTTTGAGCACAGAGAGTGGAAAAGTCAAATGAAGTCTGGGATTAGAGAGTCAAGGATGAGGAACCAGAGTTTACTGTAGACTCAGGATTAAATTGGTTTCTTGTCTGGAAGGTAGGAAGCCTTCCTCCAACCCTGTTGGGAGGGAGGGCCTGGGGGAGTGGTAGTGGTCACAATGCAGCCTCTCTCCAGTGGGAAGAATGACCTTTCTCACATACCTCATCCAGAGAAGCGTGGGGGTTGGGAGCCACATATACCACAGGAATATCACCTTTTATAGACCCTAGCCCTTCCTCCCTCACTCCACTCTTTCCACAAACAATTATTTTTAAAATAAAAAAAAGAAATCTTTATACAAATGTGGTTGCGTTCAAGCTTTCCAGCTCTTTCTCTGCCCTCTGAACTTGGTAGTTTATCATGTTTCTTCTTATGCCTTCATACACCATTTCTATAACCAAAGTCACTCCCTATGACTTAACTACTCACATAGTTCCTAGAAATACTTGTAAGACCCCCTCCAACCTGTGACCTGGAGTTCTCTTTCTCTTCATGCACAATCCTAATCTCAAACAAAGGAGGCAGAAGGGAAAATAGAGCAATACAAAGAAATCTGGGTCTAAACCCTGGCTCATATCTCATTGTGAGAGCCCTGAGATAAGTCACTTTACCTCTTTGAGATCCAGTTTCCCCATCTGGAAAGTAAACATCTTATCACCCACTACCCGGGGTCATTGTGAGAATGACAGATCATACTCCCTTGTTAATGACTGTAACATGGTATGCATCAGGTAAGTGTTAACAGTCACTATTACAACACCATTCTGGCATTTCATTTCAGGACACATATGTGCCTTCAGAAAACATTCCCTGTGTGTCAGATGTGGGGACGCTTCCCTGAGATCCTTCTGCGTCCACGCTGACTGACATCCATCACTTTAGATGTTTTCTCGGCAATATACCTCTCTCATTACCCATCAGGCTGAACTGTGACCCCAGGTCTAATTGCAGAGGCTACATCATATTGAGCCTTTTGCTCTTTCCAATCTTTTCACTAAAAATCACCACCAAAAATTCACTCTTGATGCTTTAGAAGAATGATTTCCAAACTGGCCTGGCCGTTATCAAATAGGAAATTTCTAAGACCACCAAGTTCTGTGCCTTGCCCCCTAGAGATTAGGTCCTAAGGAGGGGCCAGAAGTGTGTGTTTACTAACACTCATAATATGATTCTAATGATCTGTGAAGCTTTGGAACCACTGTTTTATAAGATCCCGGATTTCTCCCTCTGCAAAGAAACATCTGCAAACTGGAAATTACCTGTTTGCCTTCTAATTAGCAGCACCTGCTCTGTGAACCACATTCCCTTCCTCTGCTTCCTTCAAGTGATAGTCAATCCCACCCAGTGGTCCCGCCAAAAACAAACAAAACACACCCAGGACACAGGTAACTCAGCTGGCACTAAAGCCTCTGGATTTGTGCAGAAAAAATTGCTATAAACAGCTTCGTTTCTCATTATTAATCTATCTCATGTGGGGATTTCCACAGGCAGAAAGGCTCCCCAAATGCCAAGAGCTGTATTTTCTTGTGGATCACTGAAACCTAATTATTAACAGACCAGTAGGCCCTATCACCAGACTTTCATACAATCAGCAGATCACAAAGACAGTCCTGAATTATGGACTATGAGAACAGCTGAAGAACTGAAAGGCAATTTCGTTTCTTCGCCACTGCTCTCCCACATGCCACAATACTTGAGCTGCTCTGGAAAGCAGAAATCTGATGCAAGGCACTGCCTGCGTGTGGACAAACATTTTTAACACCTCAGAACCTTGAAATCCACAATGTATGTGATCACACATGCCCGTTCCATTGGTCCCAATTATGAAGATCTCTGCCCTGCCAGCCAGTCTGCCCCACACACCAGTAGCACCAGCATCAAGCTTTGTTGCAGTGAACACATCTGACGACAAGGATACCAACGCTGAAGTTTCAAAAGTAATAAAAACTCTGAGCTTGGTTTGTTTACACAACTCTGAGGGGCAACCCTCCAGCAGCCCAACGAGGACGTCTTCTCCACCTGTCAGGAAGAACCACAGAGGGGCAGGTATCTGAAGCAGGGATCTTCTAGCCACAGAACAGGACAAACCCAACTTCCTCACCTGTCTGAGTCCCTTCGGCATCTTCTTCCTCTTCCCAAGGTGCTGGCAGAGGTTGCGGTCATTCTCTCGGTCTGAGCTGTAATGATGTGGGTGGCTGAGTCTACTCTTCTTAGAATGAAAGGCCAGGCCGTTAGTAAGTGCTTCTCGTTTCTTCTTGGTCAGAGGGGTCTGGCGTTTCTCCACACGTTCCTGAGGCTTAAGTGCTACATCTTTCTATAGAAAAGAAGAGAAGGAAAGGGAAATGATGGTTACACAGGTGTCTAAGGTCACATCCAAAACACAGGCTAAATGGGGTTATAAGAAGGGAGAGGAGAAAGCAGGAAAGCAGGATATGAGAATACCTAAAACTGAGAAACATGGCTCTCAATTTTTCTGAATCCCTAATGCCACCACAAATAGATCCTTTCTATTCTGGTTGGGCAGAAAAGTCAACAAAGCACAAAGCATCTGTCCATTAAAAGTGATTTCACTGCTTAGTGGCTTTCAGTGTGATTCTCAGCTAGGTCCAGCACACAATGACATTCCCCGAGGAGGCTCAATACACTCACTTTCCAAGTAGGTACGTCAATTATGTTTCAGAAAAGAAGTACCAAGTGCATGCGTGATAAAAAAAAAAAAAAAAAGACCGACTATACCAGGCCAGGTGGACATGAGCCAGCAAGAAAGAAACTATCAATTCATATGATTAAAATGTTTCCTCAATGCATTATATATTTTTACCACAAGTTCCTGTGAGCATCCTTAATTCCCAGTTCTCTGCAAAATGTAACAACAATATCATCACCAAGATCTACAGCAACTTTTCATTTATTGTTGTGTGTGGTTGGGCGGGGCGGGTAGAAAGGGTAGGAGAAGGGTAATGGATGTCCTGGAATAGGAGGCAGCATCTGTAGAGCCTAGAGGCGAGCATTTGAGGCTATGAGATCTAGTGAGCTCTGGGCCTGCAGACAGCTCAGAATCTACTGAAATACTAAAAGACCTGGGTCCACGGCCTGACACCGCCATTATTCCTTAGGACACTTGAAGTACTCCACTGGTAGGACGAGTGAATGTCCTTTGAACCCTAAGAAATGTTGTACACATTAAGCACTGAAATTAAAAGAGAGTTAGCACTCAGTCACTTGTAAATGAGTAGACATGATCCTATTTACACAACAATGCTCCTTCATGGAGCCTCACCTCCTATACAAATAAATTGTTTCCGCGGTCCTAAACAAATGTACGTTAAAACAAACAATAACTAAAAAGGAAGTTTCCCTTTACCTTCTCCTTAAAAATACCTCTCTCTCTCTCTTCCCCTTCCCTTCTCCCACCTCCCCTACCCCTTCCCCCTCTCTCCTCCTTTACAGTCTTCAGTCCCTGGGGAGTTCTCTATCCTACTGCTTCCCAATATCCAGCACTGCCCATTTGACATACACGCTGTTCCTCAAGCTCTTTCCCCAGATCAGCCAAGGCTGATACTAATAAGTACGGAACCTGGGACCTTTACATCTGCCTCAAAGCCCTGCTGTCCACACACACACCCCTTTCCTAAAGGACTCTTACCAGGGCTGCCCATTCAGGAAGACCTTTCTTATAATGCAAAGTGCTGTTCTCAAGCCATCACACATTCAACAAGTATTCTGTGTGCACCCAGTCCATACCAAGTACAAACTTAGCATTGTCCCAGAGGCACTGGGTAAACAATCCTGTGTGGAAAAAATCCCCACCTCATGGAGCTTAAAATTTAGGGACAAATACTAATCAAATCACACAAATATTTCACTGCAAACTGAACTATCTGCTCTATAGGAAAGAAAAAAGGAGCTAAAATTGGGGGAAATGGTCTCATCCAGCAGAGTGGGTTGGTGCTGAGGAGATGACTACCATTTGACCTAGTTCTGAAAGTCTGAGCAGAGAGAACAGCTTATGCCAAGGCCCTGAGGCAGCTGGCAGCATGACCCCTTAAAAGAATCAGGGCACAGACTAAGTTACCATTCATCTCAGTAACCCCAATGCTTCACATAGAGAGTCAGGCAAATAACAGGTGGTATATATGTTCATGTTTGCTAGATAAATAAGTGAGACAACTGGTTAAACTATCCAAACCTATTAAGCCACAACAGTGAGTTAACAACACCCCAAGCTGGCACTACCACAGAGTGAAGCAAACTAGAAAAGTTCACTGAAACAGGGAACCAAGGAACCTAGCAGGCATCGCTGAAACAAGATCACAGCAAACAGCAAGAAACCCCAGAAGGGGTAAAAGGCCTTATCCCTGGAGCAAGAAGACATCAAAAATACCAATCTCATAAGGCAAATGAGTGGCTTCTGGTCTAACTTCTAGCTGCTGTCAGTGCAGATGATTTACCCTCTGCCATTGAAGAGGCAGCTCTCCGGGCCAACGAGGATGTGGTGGTCAGTGTTTAGGGGACAAGTTGGGATCGAAGTGATCACATGGGCATTGATTCCACAGTCTCAGAACCTTGTACACTATGCCTAACACATGGTAAGTGTTCAATAAATGTCTGCTGTATTTATTCCTTTCTCCAGCGTCCACTACCACAGTCAGCTATGTCAGACATCTGCTCAGCTCAAACTACGCTGTGTTTAACATCCCATGCAACCAAAACAGTCAGTTATCATGAAAAGATACTCAGGAATGACGCAATGCTAGCAGAAGCAGCCAGGTGAGTTGCATCGTGGACTGCTTCTAAGCAATGTGCTCAGTTGTACTATTTCTGCTAAGAGTAATGTAGCAACTCCCCACGGGGTTAAAAAAAAAAAAAAACACTCCTCTCTTTGTCACACAACCCACCTACTGCCCACATTATATGCATGTAGAGTATCAGATTAATAAACAAATGATACTTAATAATGTATCAACTGCACTTTTTAAAAAATTATGCCATTCTCTTTGGAGACCAAATCTCCTTTCATACGGAAGGTGCTCCAAAGTATATTGAAAATTACGTGCAATTCCATACAAATGTGAATTAATATTTATGAGAGTATGGTATAATTTTTTCCAAATCCATTTTATTTTCATGTAGCATATTAATCAAGGCATTCTCACCGCACCACAGAATAGCTACACAGAGCAAATGGACCCCATGCCGTGACATTAGCTTGTAAGAGACCTGCCGAAGTCTTAGCAGCAGCAAGTACAATCATCTTAGTTCCAATTAATATTGAGATTTTCAACTCTGGAGGGTGTTGGTGGGGGAAGAGGAGGAGAGAAAGGATCAAAGTGTGTGTAAAGGTGGTGGTTTAAGAGGTAAGAAATCAAGAGTCTTTAAAAGGTTTTTATTATATAAGCAGTTTATATTTCCAAAGATGAGAAATTACCTTTATTCTCTCAAAGATATCATTTTATTTATAAATTGCTGCATAGACACTTTGGTATAATTCTTGAATAAACCAGGCTGCTGTTTATTCTTTCCCTCTGTAAACATTTTACTGGCTACTTACCATGTATAAAGTAAAATAATCATGTAATGTCTCACTGAATGTCTTGGAGGAAAAATGACAAAAAAATGTCCACTATGAGCGACAAGAATCAAAGACAAAAAGACTGATTATAAATTACTCACCTTACAACATTCTGAAGAGCTATGCACATGATTATACGCGTGTGTATGTGTGCATATATCCATTCACCAACAAACTATGAGCAACTAATTTAAGAATTTCCTGAAAGAAACCTGGGTGGTCTACAAAGCACCACTACAATGTGGGAATGAAACTGTGTGGTTTATAGAATAAATCTTTACCCTCAACGAATGATGACTTTCAAAGGCCAATCGGCTCTCTTGTCTACCAGATGCAGGCTAGCAATTCCCAGAGAAAATTAGTGTCCATCCAAATGACCTGCAGTGCTTTTGGAAAACAAGGTGACTGTGCCCCATACTTGGCAGAGGAAGCATTTAGCAGACAAACACTGGGAGGGAGAGTAGGGAGGTCGGAAGAATAAGGAAGATGTCTGGAAGAAAATGTTTTAAGGCATTCATTTGACAATCAGGGAAGTAAGCAAGAAAGCCAGGCAGCCAACAACAGAAGGCTGGCTAGGAAGTAAAAAGATTTAGACATATTTGCTGGCAATCGAGGGGGTAAGCACACAAGCCACGCATAACAGATGGGAATAGGTTTCATAAGTAGTTGAAATTATGTGATTTTTAGGTCATTGGCGATGGAGGGGAGGGTCACAGTGGCACACACGCGGAGAGGCTCAGGAGACCGACTATTTCCTTCAACACCCAGGCTTCCACAAAACAGGTGATCTTGCTCTTGACTTTCCCTGCTCTCAAATTATAATCTCTCACCAAAGCCTTCTTCTGCCACTCCTGAATTTCAAAATGAGATGGTTCAGTGTTGTGCAGACTAGGGGAGAGCGACAAACTGCAGATGAAGCACTGTCTCAGCGGCGGGGCTGCATTTGCTGATTACAGATGAAGCCAGAGACA